>NC_045629.1:14488257-14791287 GCF_009829155.1 Mustela erminea | reverse complement strand
GAAGAGAGGCATGACCGACTCCTGGTCATTCGTTCAGACTCAGCTTCCAGATTGTGGGAAGTCGTCCTGACCACCCCATCTAAGAACACTTTTCATCTCCTTAATGACACGGGACAACATCTGTGCGTACTTAATCTTTGTTTACATATTTATTGACAGCCCTTCAGCCCTCAGATATAATTCACACCAGTATGCCCCCTGCTTAGGGACTCTGAATATTTGTTCAATGTTGTTGATTATTTCAGGTCCAAGAAGCATAGAACAAAGTAAAGAGAGTGCAGACTCGAATCTGAACACGGTTCCAGCTGTATGGTTCTGGGCATGTTACTCAAACTCTCTTTGCCTTAATTTCTCAATCTCTAAAATGAGTGATGGTGAGAGCAATATGATTTCATAGACATAAAGTACCTAGAATAATGTCTGGCACATTAAAAAATTCAATAAAGTTTAGTATTCATCTATGCATTCATTTATTCTCCAAATATATACTGAGTGCTTACCCTTTGCAGGGTAGAGTGAAAGATCCCGTGAGTAAATCAAAGTCTTTGCCCTTTGTGCACTTAAAGTCCATTAAAAGAATTAGCACATACACAAAGAGATAAACGCAAAGAAATATAAGATTAGTGTCCTAAGAAAATAAAAAAATAAAAATAAAAGATTAGTATTCGTTGGCTAAGGCTATCATAATACAATAGCACTGAGTGGCTTAAACCCCAGAAATTATGTGGTCTCACAGTTCTGGAGGCTGGATATCTGCAGGCTAGACTAACAGGGTTTTGGCAGGATTGTTTTCTTCTGAGGGTCAGGAGAGAGAATCGGTTCCATGCTTCTGTCCTAGCTCCTGGTGCTTCTCTGGCAAACTTTGGCTTGTAGAAACATTACCTTAACCTCTGCATTCCTCATCATATGGCATTCGTCCTCCGTGCATACCCGTGTCCAAGTTTCCTCTTTATATAAGGACACCAGTCATTCGGATTAGGAGCCCACCCTATTCCAATATGACCTCATCTAACTAAGTACATCAGCAATCATCCTTTTTACAAATAAGATCAGATTCTATATTACCAGAGATGAAGACTTCAAAATAAAAATTGGGAAGCAGGGGGTGGGGAGGTAGGACACACAAATCAACCTATAACAAGACCAAAAGAATAGACTATTTCCCAAGCAAATCCAATACTTCGAATGCATACTTAAATAACAAGATAATAAGAAAGCTATAAATGGATCTGGATTTGTTAAAAAAAAAATTGCTAATGCAGAATATTTTAAGGATTTCAATGGCAACCATGTTATAACACCAGTCTCGTTACCAAGCATAATTTCATTTCTTTAACTGTTCCTCAGTTTCATAAAATGAACCAGAGTTTTTCCATAAAGAGAAGGAATGGAAACTAAATGATTAAGGATTATATTTCATAGGAGAAAAGAAAGAGCTGATAAAATGAAAAACATATTAAAGCAAAAGTATCAGTATATCTACATAGCAAAATAAATGTATCTCTGCATCCACTGCCAAATATGTCGTCCAGATGAGTGCTACATTTCATAAAACTAAGTTTAAAACATGTTACCGGAAGGACACCATCATCATTCAGACACCTCTCAACACATTTTACCTCAGCATGACTGGGTCACAGGTGGTGACAAGATAGCTTGAATGTGATATGGAGAGAAAGTTAACTTGGTTTTCCCTGTGAGGGAAAAAAACAACACTAGTTTTCTTTAATGTGAAAGGATGGTCTCTAAAATAAAAACATACAGACTATGAATGTGTTCAAAGCTGTGTGTTTTCTATAAATTTTCTAAAGGTTTCTGTTACTATAGGTCTGTAAAACAAAGTTTCCAATTTTGTTCTGCTGATTATTAGGTCTAAAAGGCATATGGCTGTCACCTTTCCATAAAGTGACGCAATAAATCTCCTCTAATAATACAACAACCAGGGACAAAAGTTCTGTCGAATGTGTCTTCAAGTCTCCTCTGTGATATGAAGAAAATGTCTTAAGCTCTGTGGAAACAATCTCTGCCAACCTAGTAAGTTCAACAGGTCAGTGGGGCCCCTATAAGAAGATGGCTCCGTGGCGTGTGGAGTCAATTTTAGACTTTAAAAAAATGCAATTAAGACTTCTTTAAATGTGGCGACTAAAAATGATTTACTAAAAGCCAATGATCAGGTGTTCCTTTTTATTTCTAGATTACACATACATGACCATAGAATACACATTATTTGAAAACAAGGAAAATGAAAAGTATCCTTACAAAAATATATATTTAAAAGTCCTTAGGTGACCCGATGAATCCATTACACAGTGGTGAATGGCTTTTTCAGAAAGGATTGCTTGGCACAGTTTTCTATGGATGCGCATTCAGGCTTCTCAATTCCTCTGTAAATTCATTGAGTAGAATTAAGAACAGGAATGTAAAATCTGGGGCAAATACACAAATTTGCTTAGGGGTAGAAGCATGGAGAAAAAGTAAGGATGGGAAATGACCAAGAGAAAGAAAGTAGAAAGACCGAGATTTTTGCAAAGCAAAGCTCACAAATACACAAGCCTAAAAATGAGTTCTCTCCAATTCCTATTCCCAGCCTGATGTTTCACTCCAGAGCAGGGTGTGGAGGAAATGCGAATGAGATAATAAAAACCTTCCCTTGTTTCTTTAACTTTTAGAAAGAGTTAATGTGCCATCTTTTAATGACCTGCATAGTGACCCTTAGTCATTAGCATGCAGATTCTTTTCAGCAAATGTGTTCTCCACATGCCATTCCCCTCTCAACACCCACTCTTATTTACTGCTTCATAACCTCCAACTTCCAACAGTTGGTGGAAGCAGGAAAAAAAAAAAAAACATGAAAGGGAAAAAAAATGACAGCTGGTTTCAGTGGAAAGAACACTAGATCTTCTTACCCAGTTTTTACCGGTTTTACCCAGTGGCATGTTGGAGTTGGCTTATACCTGCTCAGAGTCAGTTACATTTTTACGATTTTGTGAGCCAGTTGTTAAATTAGAGCAATTATTAAAATTAAATTATATAAACTTAAATTTAAGTAAATAATATTAAAACAGAGGTACTAAATATTTAAAACATATCCCTTCCTATTTTACTGTCTTAGTTTCACCATGCTTTTGAGGTTATTTATGCCTATTTTATCTGTATGCTAGAAATACTATGTAATGGTGTACCTAAAACTGGCCAAGGTGGGAATATTTACACCAAAGAAATTGGCAAATGCTAAAAATCAGGGTGTAACTCTGTTCTGTTGATGATCTAGGCTTCAGAAGGCCATGGAGAATGTTTTCTAGTAACATACATTAAACCTAAAACGTGCCATGTCATTATCCTGTCAATAGCACACAAAAAAAACTGAGGAAATTTTCCAGCATGTGAAAATGATTACCCAACTCAGCAAAGAAATCTGATGAAGGAGGAGGTCATTGAGAGGACGTGACTGCCAGTTGACCCTTGAGCTGGACCAGGACTATACAAGCCTCCTTACTATATTCCGCTCTCGTTGGAATATACATCTTGCCCACTGTTGGTGTCGTTTCAAGGACACAGCCTTGAGAAAGCAGTGTGCTATTCAGACCATCCAGATGATATACCTGAGTGATCCCAGTGAAGGACTCTGTTAAGTTCTAGAAGGTGGGGCAATGACCTACTCATCTTGTAGCAACTTCATGTGTAAGTTACCTTGCTTATGAAATCTACCACCTACCAATCTGGAGTGGCCTGCCTCTTCCTTCAGTCTCTCCTCCTTTCTCTAGGTAGGGCCAGTTCTGAATTTCACCCCAGAGGTTTCTGAGGTTGCGAACCAACATCACATCACTGATGGAGTGAAATTCCAATACTGGCTTCCTTGTTTCACTTTCCTATTACTCCTCAAAGTAAATAAAGACATCATCCATCATTCATATCAGAACTACAGAACCAAGTGTTAACCAAACTCAACAAAAAGATCTGCAGCATTAAACTGGCTATATAAAATTTATGATAAAGAACATTACATATATTAGTAGACATAGTAATATTAGTCAAGTGAATGCTACACATTCTTTAAATACACTCTACATAATGTATTATACAATATCATAATGTAATAATGTATGTAATATAACACATACTTGTTTTGTTTGAGATCCAATTATTAAAGGTTTACCATCACCCCTGTCTACCATGAGAAAACTATTGATTTGGAAAAGTTGTTTAACTCTGAGTATCATCTTCCTTATCTGCCAACTAGTGATATGAGTGTCTTCCTCAGAGGATAATTTTAGGAGTAAAATAAAACAGCTTATGCTAAAACCCTGTGTGGATTACAAATGTTAATTATTATCAAACATTCAACAAATACATTTCAGCTCCTAATATGAGCTCTCTTAAGAATTCTCAAGTTTTGCAACGATGAATAATGTTTAATCCTTCTCCTCAGGTTGCTTACAGTCTAGAGATGAGAGAGGCAAATAAAATGATAGAAGAAGATGAAATGTGATCCAACAGAGAAAAAAAGCAAAGTGCTATGCAACTCGAGGAAAAGAAGTGAATGTTTTTACCTGGAGCACCAGGGAGCACTTCACTGAGAAGATAGAATTATGAGGTAAGTTTTGAAGAGTCATTTGCATTTGTACCAGTTGAAATGGTGTATGTGGAAAGGGGAGGCATTCCAGGCTGATAGATGAAACACCAAACATACCATCAGCACATGTATTATACCACCAACTAAGGAAATCATAATTGTATTGATAAATCCACTGCATCAAAAACCCTTACGTGTTATTTCCATGTACAACAGAAAGAATTATGCCATTATACATTATGCAGTCCAGGGTGCCTAATGATAATCTTGCATAGTCAAGAGTTGACTAAATATTTATTCAGTTTTTTCCAATTTATAAGCCATGTTCATTTCTAAGAACCGAAGTGTAAATTATCCTAAGACCTTCTTTCCTTAGTGAAAGAAAACATTCATGTACAGGTGATTTTTTAAGTTATTTTTCAGGAAACTCCTCTTGTATAATATGTCCTCAACAGGACAGAAGGGACTAGCCTATAGACATAAAGAAAACTTGCCCCTGATTGCAAGTCTATAAATACATAAATCATGCACCTATTATGTAAACAATGAAGAACAGGTCTAAAGTGAGGTTTTAATGGGAGAGTGGAACACTGAGGCAAAAGAAAAGTAGAACCTTTTAATACATTCATGGGAACAAGGGCTAACTACCAAAGAAAGAGCATTATTTCATCTCTCAGTTAATGAGTCCTGCAAGGGTTGACATTACTCAGTAAAGTTCACTGAAAAGCTCTTCCCCTTGCTAGTCAAAATACGCTAGTTAATGTTTGTGACTTTAAAAAACAACACTTTGAAGAAAGCTTAGCCAAGCATGTACAGAATTTAAGTGTAAAAGGAGAAGATGTCTATGAATCTTTCACACACACAAGTCTGACGCGATGGGTCTGTAGTCTTGACCTCAAGTGACAATGGAACAGACCACAGATCCAGGTCCCTATAGGACATATGTTAGAAAAGCAATCCCCCCACACACACACTAAAATGAAAGCCTCTTTCCCCTTCACTCTGGATCTCTCACCTCCCAGTACAGGCTCTCCCTCGGCAAGCCACCCTGCCAATGGAGCCTTCCACTCTGTTCTCTCCGTGATGACAACTGTCAGTCTGTCGCTGTCTGAACCAGCAACATTTCAACACAATCTAAAAGGAAATTGATAGCGCAGGGGCTGAAATACTCTGTTTAAAAACCACACAGCCAGACCTCCTCCCTGGAGATCCAAAACTCCTCAAGCACCACCTTTCAAACTGCTGAAGGTAAGACTCACCTAGTCTTAACTATAAGAGTTAAAGCGGTTTCTGTCTGCTCAGAGCCTGAGCACTCGCAAGCACCTTCTAATTAAACAACGTTACTGGAAATCATCCCGAGAAGAAAGCCCACAAGCCCCGGGGAAACTTCAGCAGGAATGCGGAGGGTGCTAAAGCCAGCGGTCCAACCGGGGGTGGGGTGCGGGGGGGGGGGGCGGTGCGGGGAAATCGCTCACTCTCCGGCGCCGCCGCAGCGGCCCCCGGACCTCCAAGGCGACGCCCGCAGGGTGCGCGGTGACCCCCCGAGCGCGGGGCCAAGAGGGAGAGACCGCGCCCTCCCGCCAGGCAAGGGCAACCGGCTGAGCGCCGGGGGCGGGAGGGCAGTGCGAGTCCAGGCGGCGGGGAGGCGGGAGCCCCCGGGAGCTCCGAGCTCACACGCCACCCGGCGCCAGGAGGTGCGGGTCCGAGGGTCCGCTGAGAGGGGCCGGGGAGGCCGGTCCCAGGGCAGGCGTTGGTCCCGGGACGGGGGCGCGCGGGGCACTCACCAGCTGCAGCGCGCAGAGGCAGATGAGCGAGCAGCGCCCGGTGCAGCAGCCCATGGTGCCGGCGGCGTCCGAGCGGCGCGCGCGGGGAGAGATCTGCGTCCTCCGGCGCCGCGGCTCCCGACTCCGGAGCAGCCCCCGCCCGGCGCTTGCCCGGCCCGCGGCCGCCGCTCGCGGCTCTTGGGGTCTGGGCTGGCGCACCGCCTTTGTTAGTTTCCCGGGCGGGCAGAGGTCGGTCCGGCGCGCTCGACCCGAGCGTCTGGCGGGGTCCCTGCCTCCCACTGTGCAGGTCTGCTTCTTGGGGAGGGGGAGCCCGGCGGGCGGGGCGGGGGGCGGAAGGGAGGCTACAGATGGTGAGTGGGTGGAAGTCTGTTTAGGGGAGGGGAGTATGAGGAGGTGGGCGTCTGAAAAGTGGAGTGGGCTGTCTGGGTTGGGGTGTGTGTGTGTGTGTGTGTGTCTGTGTGTGTTGGGAGGCGATGAATGAAAGGGAGTGCCGCTGAGGAGGCTCAGCCAGTCTTGTTAGGAGTCTTTGGAGAGCGAGAGGGAGAGAGAGAATGAGAATGATGAATATGAATGAGCGTGAATTGGGGCGGCTGGCGGTGGTGGTGGAGACCTTCGGCGGCCGGTCTAGCTGGGGAGACCCGGCCTGGGCTTTCTCTCTGGGGCTTGCGCTGGGGCTGGGGAGGGCCCTCGGAGGCGTGTGTAGTGGAGGGATCTGGGTTTTGCTGAGCTGCCCGAGAGGTGGAGAGGGTGGGAGTCGAGAGGGCTTGGTGTCCGGAGAAGCGGGTCCCAGAGGCGAGCAGCCAGGGGCGGTGGGGCGAGCGTCGCACAGCGCCGGGCGGAGCTCCGGGACCCGAGGCTGCGAGCTCCGGCGGCCGGAGAGGAGCGGGCGGGCGGGCGCTGCGCTGGCGCGTCTACTCCGCCCGACTCTGGGAGCGCGGCTCGGGGTTCCTGGGGCCGGGGACGCTTCGGCCCGCCGCAGTCGGTTGCTCAGAGGGCGCCCCTGCTGGATGGAGCCTGGGAGCCAAAGTTGGAGCGAGTTGGCGTGGCCAGAGGCGAGGAGGAGACAGTGAAGAGCAGCGCCGGCTGGAGCGCGGGGTGAGCCGGGACGCCACGAGGAGCTCTGTTTTGGGTTTCCCAACTAAGGGCTCTTTGAAATTGTCGCCAGGCAGGAGAGGAGACAAGGCGAGAGAGAAGTGGTTGCGTGTCTGTATTCGAGGAATGGAGAATATTTCCGCGATGAGGATGTGATTTCTCCGAAAAAAATTGAGAAAGGGTTTGGAAATAAGACCTCGTCCCAGAGAGAGTTAAAATCCCAGACTAACTCTCCATGAATCCCAAGGAGACTCTCTGGCTCTGGCTCACGTAATAGAAGAAAGCAGAGAAGGTCTGCAGCGGATCAAATGTCTTGGGGCCCAAAGACATGGGCACCTTTGCCATACCTGGTGGAACTACGCTAGTCGCTCCAGCATGCTGGAAGAGCAGGGAGCAAGCCTCCGGGCCATTTGTCACAGAAGAGGCTTTCTTCAGGACTTGGCACAGAAACCCGGTTTCTAACCTACTGCTGCCCTCCTGGGTCCTTCGTGGTAGGTTAGCAGGAAAAGGAGAGATCTTTGCATTTTTAAAACATTCATTCTACACATGGAAAGTCATTCCTGCAGGCATGAAAGGGAGTTATGGGCTGTTTTGTTTTGTTTTGTTTTGCAATTTACTGCCTTTTTCTGAACTGTACCTCCAGGACCTACATTTGTAACTGAAAACAGTTATAGCTCCCAGAAAAATCTTTGCATGGTAACTTTGAAATTTTGATAGGGACACAGAAATAACCTCAGGATTTGGGACCATAAAAGGGCCAAAAACATTCATTGTTTAGGTTCCACTTCTGGCAATTATCATAGAGAAGAAGAAAATGGAGTCAGAACCCTTTGTTGTTGTTACTGTTGTTGACCCAATCTTTAAGGCATCAAGGGATGAAGGATCAACGTTTCTTTTATCAACAATAAATGTAACCATCACGATTTATGATGAATGAAAACAATAAGGAAAAATGGACCCTGACAAATAAATGATTTAGCGTATCTTAAAGGGCGGAACAGAAAGTTTCAGGCATCAGCCCCTCTGAAAGCTGTAGGAGGCAGCTGAAGAAGCAGAGGAAATGAACAAATCTTTCTACAACTTCCAGAAATTATCATAGTCTCTTCATCTCCAACGATTGTGATGGATGATGATAATAAACATAGTGTCCCTGCTTTCTCTCCACATTACATATGCTCTCCTCAAAATAAATTTTTTTATCACCATTTTATTTACTTACTTAGAAAGTATGAAATTTGCAGCTAGCACACCCTGGGTCCTTGCCAGGCACCAGGCACCAGTGTAAATGCTTTATGTATATTCACTTAATCCTCACAAGAGCTAGGAGATCAGTGCACCACCTTGAGCATCTCCAGTAAAAGGATATGGAAATGGGAACAGGGAGTCTCATGGCTACTGAACAGATGAAAAGAAAGGCAAAGCCAGGTAATCTGACTCAAGAGCTCCATGATTTACGCATTCACCCCATTCACCATTGCCTCTCAAGCTTAGGACCCAAGAAACACCCGCACTGGAGCCAACCGCTCTCCAGGAAGTATGTATAATAATTTGCATTGACTCCACCTCCAGAGTCAGTACCACCCAGGCAGTGGCCTTTCTGGGGACCAATTCAGTCTTCAGTATCTTTCCCTTTCCCACTGCCCCCTCTACTGATAGACCAGGACTGGAGTTTCTTCTTGGAATCATTGAAGACAGTTGAAAATGCACTTGGCTTTCAAAGAGGGAAGAAGCAAAGATAAGAGGATGCTATAACAAGTCTAAAAATTGTGTGAAGTTACCTTTATTTTTCACTGCAGTCTCTTACTCTCATTTGCTAAATTGAACTGCTTCATGAACTAAAAATCTTCCTCCCTCCCTTCGTTTCCTTCCTTCCTCAATCCCACCCTCAAACATGTCTTACTTGCTTCATTTCTACATTGCTTATTAGGTCAAGGGCCGTGCTGGTTGCCAGGTTTGCAAAGGAGGGAAAATGATATATTCCCTCCCTTCCCGTCAAGCGCTTGGTGGTGGGAAGGGAGAGCCGCGGAGTGAATGGAGTAGAGCCCGGTGTGAGGAAAGTTAGCGCTGAGTGCTATCACGGAGTTTTCTTTCTGTGAGGGTAGGGAAGATTTAAAAGAAGAATGACGTGTCTCTTGGGGACAGGGGTGGAGAAGACAGTAGCAGACGACAGAACAATGGAAAGGGTGAGGTCTGGAGAGGACTGTGGGTAAGCTGAGGAGGAAATGATAATCTAAGTAGAACAGCTGATCTGATGTGTGAGTGGTTATGCCACCTCCTAGCTATCAATCTCGGAGAAGTCACCTTGTTTCCCTCAGTCTAGCTTGCCTCTGTAAAGTGGGCATGACGGTATGCCTTGCCCCAGAGGACTAAGGCTTGCATTGTTCTTTATCTTCCAGCCACATGTGCCTTGTCCCTTCACGTCACGTAGGTCTCAGCCATATGTCATGTCCCGGCGAGGCCTCACTGACCACACTGTCCGAAATCACACTCCAGTCACTCCGCTGCATTTTCTTTTCTTTTCTTTTCTTTTTTAAAAGATTTTATTTATTTATTTGACAGACAGATTACGAGTAGGCAGAGAGGCAGACAGAGAGAGAGAGGAGGAAGCAGGCTCCCTGCTGAGCAGAGAGCCCAGTGTGGGGCTCATCCCAGGACACTGAGATCATGACCCAAGCCGAAGGCAAAGCCTTCACCCTCTGAGCCACCCAGGCACCCCACTCCGCTGCATTTTCATTCAAAACAGGTTTTTGTTTACTTTATAATTTCCTGTCTCCTCCACTCAGAAATAATGTTAATTTATAATAATGGACACTTTTAGTATCAGAGCTCCCACATCATGTATACAGATATATTTATACACACATAAATGTAGTTGATAGTAAGTACTAAACATATGTGTATATATATGCATACAGGACATTCTAGTCTGTCTTTTTCTTTCTCCTCTTTTTCAATTTCTTAGTAAAATCCTTTTTTTAGGGTTTTGATTTTTATTTATTTATTTTTTTAACTTAAGTGAATAAGTACTCTACACCCAATGTGGGGCTCAAATTCACAACCCAAGATCAGGAGTTGCATGCTATTCTGACTGAGCCTGTCCAGCAGGTACGCCTAATAAAATTTCTTTTGAGAGACTCTACTCCTATCCCCCTTAAAGTCCAGAGTGAATCAAATTGTCTATATCAATAGTAAGAGGACTGGGTGGGAGGGAGCTCATCTAGAGACCACATATAAAATGCAAATTTCTAAATTTCATAGGACTTTCAAACACAGTCAACCCTTGAACAACTCAAGGGTTGGGGCACTGACTCCCCCACTGTCAAAAATCCAAGTATAACTTTTTAAAAGATTTATTTATTTATTTGCTAGAGAGAGAGAGAGAGAGAGAAATCAAGTGCATGAGTGGGGGAGGGGCAGAGGGAGAAAATCTTTGAGCAGATTCCATGCTGAGCTCAGAGCCCCTCAGGGCTTGATCTCATGACCCTGAGTTCATGACCTGAGCCAAAACCAAGAGTTGGATGTTTAAGCAACTGAGCCACCCAGGCGCCCCAACTTTTGACTCTTAATAGCCCACTAAGAAGCCTTAGTGATTACATCGTTGGTTAACACATATTTTGTATGTAATATGTGTTATATACTGTATTCTTACAATTAAGTAAGCTTGAGAAAAGAAAATGTCATTAAGAAAAGCATAGGAGGGGGGCGCCTGGGTGGCTCAGTGGGTTAAGCCGCTGCCTTCAGCTCAGGTCATGATCTCAGGGTCCTGGGATCAAGTCCCACATCGGGCTCTCTGCTCAGCAGGGAGCCTGCTTCCTCCTCTCTCTCTCTCTCTGCCTGCCTCTCTGCCTACTTGTGATCTCTCTCTGTCAAATAAATAAATAAAAATCTTAAAAAAAAAAAAAAAGAAAAGAAAAGCATAGGAGGGTGCCTGGGTGGCTCAGTGGGTTAAGCCGCTGCCTTCGGCTCAGGTCATGATCTCAGGGTCCTGGGATCGAGGCCCGCATCAGGGTCTCTTCTCAGCAGGGAGCCTGCTTCCCTCTCTCTCTCTCTGCCTGCCTCTCCATCTACTTGTGATTTCTCTCTGTCAAGTAAATAAATAAAATCTTTAAAAAAAAAAAAAAAAAGAAAAGCATAGGAGGAGAAAGTACATCGACAGTACTGTTCTGTAAAGAATCCATGTATATGCAGATCCCCAGAGTTGAAACTTGTGTTGTTCAAGGGTCAGCTGTACAAGGATTGGATTCATGAGCTTGAAGGAATTAAAGTGCCACCTTAATTATTTCACTTTTTTTAAAAAAAGTCTTCTAGTTCAGCATTTTTGTTCGACGAAGATAATGTACAGTCTGCTCAAGCATTTTTCTATCTTCACTGAGAAAAGTTGCTAAACGTGCACGAAATATGTGCTTTTTCTTTAGCACCTGCTTGATGGTGGGCCCCTTCTTTGGCATCTTCTTGGAGTCAGCAAATTATAATAGTCTACACCTCTTCCTACAACTGGCTTCAGTTCATGATTAGAATAGACAATGTCCTAATTGACAGACACTGTACTAAAGGTGTGACTGCTCAGTTTGAGCAAAGATCAAGTTTACACTGGAGCAAAATTTGGAGACACACGTGTGCAGGGTTTGAAGCCTGGTTGTGAAGGCTTCAGTACACTTGTGTGGCCAAACGCCTGTAGAGTTAGGTGTGATTCGAGGAATGCATAGCAGTGAATGTTCCGGAAGGTTGAGGGTAAGGGTAGAGGGGGAAGTTATCATTTCAATATTCCTTTTCTCCCTGAGGAGAGAGATACATCTTGCTATCGAAAGCACTCTATATCACACCACTTAAAAGTGATTCTCCAGGGGCTGTTTTATTGGGAGGTGAAGTGAGGAAGAAGGGGGTGTGGATAAGTGGTATGGGAGTTTTGAAGGTCGCTGGAAAGCCTGGAGGAGGCAAGAATTATGAAAGAGAAAGAGTGAGGAAATTCCTTTGGTATATCTTGCTTCAAGAAATGTTGGTAATAATTAGTTTTAAAATGTGAAAGGGACAACCAAACACCATTTGTCATTTCTGTTTGGGTTAAAAAATAAGCCTCCATTAATATTTATCTATCATAACTCTTCAGCGGTCTAACAACACTGATCATGTTGTTGCTATTATCATAATTAGTATTGCAGTGATATGCATTTAGAGTTTTTTCTAATGTCATGCACTGAGCAGCCCTGACTGACACCGACAAGTTCAAGCTTTTCTCACCATTTAATTTACTGCCGAGTATTGGCAACTACTGTTGATTTCTATGCAACAAACATTACTGCACGCCTGTTATGTCAGAGTCCTCAAACTGGAGACAAACACATCCTTCCTACCATTAACATTTGCTCTCCTGCCCTCTGTTATTCTCAAGTTTCCAGAAGATCAGATTCGATTTCTCTGCATGGTGGCTTAGCTAGACCCCTAATGATTGGCAGAAACAAAGGAAGAGAAAAGATAGCATAACTCAAAGTAAAAAGAAAACATTAATACAAAGTCTTAGCAAATCCCAATGCCACCAACCCATTTTGGTATGTATGTATGCGTTCTTCTATCTGCCTATATATGTACTGGATTGCATTAAGTATTCCAAAGTAAAGAGAAGGCCTTTTTTTCCCTTTTTTCTCCCATGTTTAGGAGGGCCAGTAAAAGGCAGACTATGACATAGATCATTTCCATGGGCCAACAAAGGAAGTCAACAACAACAAAAAGACACTTTTCTCCACTGCAGTACCATATATGGAGAGAATTTGTCTCTAAAGATAATGAATCCTTACAGTTTCCTCACATCTGTCTGTTTTAAGGATCAGTCCCATATTATTGCAGAATGCTTACGCATGATGGTAACATTAAGGAAAACATATGAGATCTCTCTGGTTTACTTTGGCACCTTTTTTGTAAGTCTAAGATTTTATTCCAAAATAAATCATTAAAAATAAGAAACAATCACATAAAATGTGTTACACATGTAGAGTAGGCATATACAGTCCTGAAGAGATTGTCCATCAGAAATGTAAAGCCTAACGTAAAGTACATTAGCTCATGCTAATGTGGGGCAAATTCTTTTTTAGTAATATATGAATGATGAATTTTTATTTGTCCATGGTAATTTAATATGCATCTAAAATCCCTCAAAATTATACCAGTGCACATAAATACATTTGTGTTATTTTAAAAATCAGTGATATAAGCTTACAATTTCCACTGAACCAGCTTTTGCTTTCTCCCATGCATTTTTTTTTAAAGATTTTATTTATTTATTTGACAGAGAGAGATCACAAGTAGATGGAGAGGCAGGCAGAGAGAGAGAGAGGGAAGCAGGCTCCCTGCTGAGCAGAGAGCCCAATGCGGTACTCGATCCCAGGACCCTGAGATCATGACCAGAGCCGAGGGCAGATGTTCAGCCAACTGAGCCATGCAGGTGCCCCTTCCCCTTGTATTTTTATTTAAGAAATCTAGACATTTTTAAACCATAAAGATAGTACAATCATATAATTTCCCTTTATTTTTTGAATGGCAAAATAAGAGACTATGATTGGTAATGAGCAAAAATGAATAGTCATTAGTAAGATCACTGTGATCTTCTGAGGCAGTCTTAAAAATTAGGAATGGCATTCAAGGCCAGTTAGCATAGATTGCCTTTGTGTTCACTAGATCCTAAATGTGCCTTCAGTAAGGCCATGGTCTCACCTGAAAGAGATGCACCTCACCACAGAAGAAAAAGAAGAAAACAATCATATGTACATGTGACCACAGAAGAGTGTCTTTTCCCCTTAGGTTCGCCTAGTACGTTTTCCGCAGTGCGTGTATACTGAGCCATGGAACTGACAAATTTTGAGTACAGTGTAAATATGGTACAGTTCAGTTTTTAATGTAAGTCATATATATAAAAATAAATTGATTAAAGTAAAAAGTAGAAATCAAGTTTGGGGTTATCAACAACCCTGAGGAGGTCCTCAGGTTAGTGGCCACATCTCTGATTCTGGGACAGAGTGGGAAATGAGCAAAAGTAATTTTCCCAAGCAGTACGTGCAGCGTAGAGAAAGCCTTGTTAAGATGGCATCCAACAGGGGATACAAACCGCCCTTGGCTGTCTCACTCCCATCCTGTTTTCCATCCCATTCAGGAAACATGGCTCCACTTCCTTCTGGCAGCTCCAATACTTCGCATATGAAGCAGGCTGCAGTTCTGGAAACATCACCTCCCAAGAGCAACTCTGAGCCCCGACTGGTAGGAGTTGATATGCAAATACCTTAGCTGCCTGGGCACTCAGAGATGACTCTGAAGTGCATATTCTGTACCATTTCCAGAGTTGCCCAGCTTCCCGGCCCATTGGAGTAATGGGTTTCATCGCCCACCTTTCACTGGCCCTTCCCCTTGGTTTCACACCCAAACTCCCCTGCTGTGGTTTCCAGGAATTCTCTCGCAAACAACCTGCTCGCACTCGCACTTGAAGTCTCATCCAAGGGTCTGCTTCTGTAAAAGCCCAAACTAAGACAGGCAGATAATGATTTCACCCACAACACAGGCTCAGAACTGCATCTAATTTATGCTCATTAAACCAAGCATCACAATATACCACATAGAGAGATTTTACAGTGGGAGTGCTGACATGAATTTCTTATTTCCTCCTCACTAAGGATTAGGAACACTTTTAGTGAGAGGTGGCTATAAAAACTCCGTATTGCGGGGTGCCTGGGTGGCTCAGTGGGTTAAGCCCCTGCCTTTGGCTCAGGTCATGATCCCGGGGTCCTGGGATCGAGCCCTGCCTCGGGCTCTCTGCTTAGCAGGGAGCCTGCTTCCCTTCCTCTCTCTCTGCCTGCCTCTCTGCCTACTTGTGATCTCTCTCTGTCAAATAAATAAATAAAAATCTTTAAAAAAACAAAAAACAAAAAGCTCTGTATTGGTTGTGTCTGTATTTCTCTTCCAGCATTGATAGGTTATGCCAAGCCTACTTCTAAGACTCTGTATCACAATGATCTCCAGTGAGTAATCTTGCCCTCATGCCAAACAATCTCAGTCTCTGTTTGTGTGAAGTTCAGATTCCATTTTCTTTCTTTCTTTGTTTTTTAAGATCTTATTTATTTGTTTGACAGAGAGAGAGATCACAAGTAGGCAGAGAGGCAAGCAGAGAGAGAGAGGGGAAAACAGGCTCCCTGCTGAGCAGAGAGCCTGATGTGGGGCTCGATCCCAGGACCCTGGGATCATGACCAGAGCTGAAGGTAGAGGCTTTAACCTACTGAGCCACCCAGGTGCCCCTCAAATTCCATTTCCAATACAAAGTTATTATCATTTGTATGCAGAAAAAGTTGCTTCTGAGAAGAGTTTTCTCGTGCTTGCCTCTCGTCAGTCCTTGAGATCTCCAACGAGAGCTGCTCTATTTAGCAGAGTTCATTCTGTCTGTGAGTTCTAATTGGGAAAAGGACAGGAGCCTTTATGTTTCTACTCCTTTTGGCAGGAAGGATAACTTCCAGATGGTGTCTTCCTTTGAAACGGAAGCAGAAACATACACCTGTGATACTTGCTATCATATCAACTCAGAGGCTTTACTGCTTTACTAGTTAATTCCAGTCATGTGATGACATACTGATTAATGAGCTGGGTTTTCTTCCTTACGTCTCATGGATAACAGACACTCCCCAGGTAGAAAGATGGAGAGAGAGAGGCCCAGCTCAGCTGCAGTTAAACTTGAACCTTTGGGGACACACGTCAATGCACATTAGAAATAAAAAGGCTGCCAGAAGAACAATGTTGTCATGGTTCTGCTGCCATAAATGCATACAATCAATGATTTTGCTTGACTGACAGTCTCTGCAATGTGAACCGCCTCTTAAGCTGGGCATGATCCCATGTTAATGTTTTGCCCAGGTTTATAATTCTAAGGTGCTATTATATCTTTTAATTCACTTGGTTCTAAAATAACCAGAAGTACCCAGAATAAGGGACAGACACAGCCAGTCAATGACTGCTCTTATAGTCCCTCCTAGTCCTCGCCTACCACCAGCAAGCACATGACTCAGGTCCTTCCATCACAGGCGCCACTCATCTCCCATTTAGCTGATGGAGGGGGAAAGCCTGAGAAAATGGGGATTTGCATGTGGGAGGTTTGTAAGGGCCAGACCTGGAAAAGAATGCACCATTTCAGGGCTCATTCTTTGGTCAGTACTCAACCACAGTCAAGTTTAGGGAGGGTGGGGAGGTAATCTAACTCTGGGACCCAGAAGAAAAGAAGCAGGATTTGGAGAACACACAGTATTCTTTGCCAAATATAATATGCTGCTTCTAAATTTGCAATTTTCCCCTGTAATCTCCTCTACCTAGAATAAGCTCTTCCTCCTTTCTTGCCCTTTCCTTCTCTATACAACATTCACCCATCATGTAGCTGAGGCTAGGTGTTGCCTCCTCTGAGAAGCCTTCCTTGATACACGTATTTCCATCCTCAATGTGTATAAGGTGTCTATTTTCTTGTTAACCTTTCTACTCTTAATTGTCCTCTGTTACTGACTTATATTTGGCCTATTAACATTTTTCTATCTTTGGATAGTGCATGTTAGTGATAAGTATTTGCTGAGCTCCTGAAGGAATGGAGCCCATCATTTCTCTTGCTATGACACATTCTCTAGTGACCCCAAATGGCAATCCTCTAACAGGTAATAGGATTGACTTCATGAAAGTCCTGAAGGAATGGAGCCCATCATTTCTCTTGCTATAACACATTCTCTAGTGACCCCAAATGGCAATCCTCTAACAGGTAATAGGATTGACTTCATGAAAGTAACCTGTAGAACTGATACATCTAGTCCCTCAGACCTCTCCACTCCCCACCCCACCCCAAGTGATCATTGCTCCTCCCTCTCCCCTTTGGGGCAGAGTATACCTTCCAAGTCTTGGCCTTGGGTTTCATCATGTGACTTGCTTTGACCAATGGAATGCAGGCAGAAGTGAGGATGGGTTAGTCC
The DNA here is from genome assembly GCF_009829155.1 of Mustela erminea. Taxonomy (NCBI): domain Eukaryota; kingdom Metazoa; phylum Chordata; class Mammalia; order Carnivora; family Mustelidae; genus Mustela; species Mustela erminea. The sequence continues at coordinate 14,773,864 of NC_045629.1, read as the reverse complement.
AAATTTGGGCTTTCAGGACCATCACATGTTTTCATTCCCCTTGCTTCTGCCTTCTGCCATGAAAACGGCAGCCCCATATGGCTACTGTCTCTTAGGGTGTGTTCTAGAATGAGAGACATGTGGGGCAAGGCTGAACCCAAGGCCAACCCAGCCCAGCTTGGACCCAACTACCCTGCACACCTTTTGAGCAAGAAGATAGTGTTTGTATGCCACCTAGCCTTTTAGCAGTGTTTGTTACAGTGTTATTCAAGCAAAAGATAATAAACAATCCCAACCCAATTCTTTTATAATGAGTCAGGGTGGGATCTAGAAATCTGCATTTTTTTTAGATGCTCAGCCAGCTACATGCAGAAACTACTGTGCACACTAGTCTCCTCCTCAACAGGAGAAACACCCAATATTTAAGCCCATGTGAGTTAAGCCCATCCTTACAGACTTTACTGTCACCCATTTTCCCAATCCCATGCTAGAGAACATGACTCCAGATGGAATTCCAGATGTTCTCGAGTGGCAGCTGAACATGAAGCCTGCTGCAGTGGGGGCTGAGGAGACGGAAGGAACAGGAAGTGTATACAACTGTATCCTAGTGTGGGCAACGGTGCTGTATAAGCCTGGGTAGGATGTAGGCTATTGTGTTGTTCTGTCAGGCTAAATTCACTGTTCTGTCACAGTAGTAACATAGGCCAGATTATGAAATCTTATATGATCAGTTTATTCTCTCTAATCATTAGATAATATAATTTAGAGGCAAAATAATTTTGTCCCACATATAGTCTTGCAATAAGAGATACAGTTAGCTATGACTAACATCATTACTATTTCATGTCTACAAGTTTGTTGTTGTTGTTGTTTATTTTTTTTTTCCCTTTTAAGTCTGGCATGTGGGATGCTACCATTGGCCATTTTTTAAAAAGATGCTTAGGGGTGCCTGGGTGGCTCAGTGGGTTAAAGCCTCTGCCTTAGGCTCAGGTCATGATCCCGGGGTCCTGGAATTGAGCCCTGGGATTCCATTGGGATCTCTGCTCAGTAGGGAGCCTGCTTCCTCCTCTCTCTCTCTGCCTGCCTCTACACCTACTTGTGATCTCTGCCTGTCAAATTAAAAAATATATATATTTAAAAAAATTTTTAAAAAGATGCTTAGATGATTTTTTATGCTCTTTCTTTCTTTCTTTTCCCTCTTAATTCACCACATTCCAATTCTCCAGTTTTATGTTCTCTGTTCATGAATTGAGGATTTGCATTAGGTACAAAAGACCCTGAATCCATGATAGCTGTTCTTATGTACTGTGATTCAATAAGTGATAAGAATTTGATTTTTGCTATTTCCTTGACAGAGTAGGGAAGGTATGCAGGGAAGAAACATATTTAACTCTATAAATACTATGTCTTATTTCCTTATATCATGGTAGAAAAGGTAAAGGAGGCAGTCATAAAAACACTGAGAACTTTGTCACATCCATGAATCCCATTAGGTCGGGAGATTAAAATACTTCTTTAAAAATAGTTGACAGTAACGATAATGTTATGAACAGAGAGCTATAATCCCAAAGGACAGGCCTATCATGCCCAAGTCCTCCAGAACTTTTTCGGAGTGTCGCAGGCAGCATCCTGGCTCATTCTTTGTGCTGCCTTCCTCCTTATAGTTCCCCATTCTATAAACATTCCTTGAATGAGTGCATGGGCAAATGGACAGTGGTGGGGAAGGGAGATTTCTGCGGAGCAAAAATGGGAATCAGTGAGGATGCAAATCCAAAAAGTTAAATCAGTGGTTAAACAAACATTTGCTGCCAGGTGCTTTTGCCCTTTGTCCCTGTGCAAGGAAGGGGTCATGTTCATACCCACTGTCGGGAGTACTTGAGATGCCCCAGCAGGTAAGTCTTCTAGACCACCCTGTCACTCCCTCAAACACTGGCTGGCCCCATGCCGGATATAAGTGCTTTGGAAGATTTTTGTCTGCTGTTATCTTTGGTATGGACAGCGCTAAATATTTTATGGTATCATTGGTGTTTATGGCAAACCCTATTTTCAGTAGAGCCTCTCAAAGACAGACATAAAGATGATTTAATTTTAAATTCACACATGCTTCTATCTTATGCTGGGAAAGAACATTTTTCGTGGAAATTAACAGTTTATGTAAAATGGTGGGTCCTCTGAACTTAACATAAAGAAGACAAGCAGTTTTTTCTCATGTGATTACTTGAACAAAGGCATAAGAATTCAGGCAAAACTTCCTCTCACCACTACTGAATCTAAGTCATAGGATACAGGTGAAGGTAAATACAACAAATATTCTGAGTGCATCACCATCATTTTAAGCATAGACATCATTAGACAATCAAAAAAAAAAAAAGGGTGGGGAGGTAGATGGCTTAGTCCTCATATTACAAAGTACATGACAATACTAATTTGTGATACTGAATGAGAAAGGAAAACTTTGGGCACTCCAATCCAGATTCTAACTAAAAGTTTGGCTTCAATCTTAATGCGTATCTTTTAATGCCTGGAGCAAAAGCCTAGCTCGTGATGCCCAGCAGCTCTGCCCAGAAGACTGTCTATTTCTAAGACATTCTTCTCCCTAGTCAAAAGTTGTCACAAAGTTCTCAGTTCAGGGATGCAAGTTTCACCAAGGAAGACCAGTCTGAACTGTGCTTTCCCAACAGGAAATTAGAAACTCCATTGTCTCTGGGATTTCCTTTGGGAATCCAAAGACTTGAATAGGCTAAATCCGGGGCACTTAGCCAAACCTAACTATCACCCCTTCCTAATATAGGACACCAAAAGCTACTGCAAACTACAAATCTGGTTTCCTCTCCTTCCATGCCTCTATCTGAAACAGAGACACCATGACCTGAGAGAAAGAACAGGAGCTTTGAAAATGGACACATCTGAATTTGTCTCCTTTGTTCCACTTCCTGGCTGTCAGAGGTGCCCTTTCAATGAGAGCCATCTCCAAATCGCATGTTTGCCCTGAGTTTCTGTTTCCTCAGAATCTCTCTTTGACACTGGACACTTCTAACTGGTTTCTTTTACTGGTTTCTTCTACATGGAAGAGCATTCTTTTCTAGTATGATCCAGTACAGTGTTCCCCAAAATAATGTCATGACAACAGTGCTAGGTCTAATCGTTCCTGAGACTGTGCAATGAATCAAGCACTGTAACAAGTGTTGCGGGACTCAAACTTGCCTTTGCCCTTGCCCTTTAAGAGCTCACGGTCTGAAAGAAGAAGGAAGATTACAAAGAAATGACTGCGAACCTCGGAACATTTAAGTGGTAGTAGTAATAGTAGCAGCAGTAGCAGCAAAAGACTAGTGGGAAGAGATAATTAGTGACTGGATTATTAAGCTTCTGGAATGCCTGAATGAGTAAAGTGAGCCTGAGTCTACAGGTCAGTTCTTAAACATGCTTTATCATGTACCATTATCAGTAAAAGACACCTGAGAACATGTGCACCTGGGTGGCTCCGCCAGTTAAGCATCTGCCTTTGGCTCAGGACATGATCCCAGGGTCCTGGGATGGAGCCCAGCATTGGACTCTCTGCATGGTGGGAAGTCTGCTTCTCCTCCTACACCCCTGCCCCAGCTCATGAGCTCTCTCTCTCTCTCTGTCTCTCAAATAAATAACTAAAATCTTAAAAAAACAAAAACCCTGAGAATACACTAATGACTACACACGTACAACATACGTAATCTTCATTATTCACACAATTGATATTTGCAAATTCACCAGCTAGCTAAAATCTATTTGTAATCCCCAAGTCAACACCCAGCACTGTTGCAGTCCTTCTGGGACATGTGCGGAGCAGGGGAAAATTTCAATGCCTGCGGCACAGGTACCCATCTGAAAGCAAGCAACGTGATACTTCGCCTTCTCGTGTCAGTTCTTGTGCTGTAAACAAGTGTCCTTTCACAGCTTATTTTAATGCCGTGTTGGTTGCTCGTTTGTCCTTCTTGCTGGGACTTCTGCTGTTTTTGAAATGACCTCCAAGCATAGTACAGAAGTGCTGTCTAGTACCCCCAAGCACTAGAAGGCTGTTACCCGACCTATGGAGAAAATGCACATGTTAGACAAGCTCGGTTCGGGTGTAAGCTCGGTTCGGGTGTAAGTTATAGTGCTGTTGGCTGAATTGAAAGTTAATGATTCAACAATTTATATTGCATAAAGTGTCTTCAAAGAGAAGCACACATAAAAACTTGTTTTGTTTGTAGAATTGTTTCAATTGTTTGTAGAATTGTTTCAATTGTTTGTAGAATTGTTTCAGGTGGGTGCATAAGGACAGATTTTAATGACTTGATGTAGATAATTCAATTATTTTTTCATGTTCAGTTGACTATTAAGCCAAAATAAACATGTCTTCGAATAAGATTTTTTGGTGTAGTCTAATCGCAGCAGGACCCTGAAATTTCACCAGTTGTTATTTCCATTAATAATACATGCTTTAGAAAGTCACCATCCTAAGCCATTTCCTATAGGCAATTTTATTAGGTATTTATCCTCTGTTGTGCAATTTCCATTAGTGACTACATTATGAAACCCTGGCACTGTCTGCTGGAGTCTATATAGGAAAGAGGACTCCACTATCCTCAACAAATAGAAGGCAGAGAGACCAAGGAAGAGACTTCCAGAAGGAGGGACATGGCAGCATAAAGTGAGAAAGGAAGGCCAGTATTTCAGTCGGAAGAAGACTAGAGAGCATCCTTGGCAGGATCGATTTCTATTGAGTGTTAGATGCAGAAAGTGGTCTAGGTCATTCCAAAGATGAAGGAATGCTGGCTGATATAAAGGTCCAAATCACAATCACAGTAGGGAGGGAGAAAAACGTTGATTAGAAATGGAAATAGTTAGATATCAAGTGGTCAAGGAACTCTGCCTCCCTGAAAATGACAAGAATTGGAACAGCAACAACAACAACAAAATCCATGAACCAGGCACTACACTTCTTCCTAAATGTAAAAGTGTGACCCAGAGACCAAAGATCATAGAGAGATGGAAGGAAAGGAAGGTGCTATTACATCCTGGTCCCATGGAATTCAATTCCTTTTTTTTTTTTTTTTTTTTTTTTTAGAATAGAACAGTAATTGTTTGAATGGACTTCGGGTAGATTGCTCTAGGTTGAGAAATTGGGAGTAATGTGGGGCCAGGAACAGCTCCCACCTTCCAGGAAATCTTTTTTTTTTTTCCTAACCTATTGATTTTTTTATTAAGTTTTTAAAATTTTAATTCCTGTATTCTTAAAATACAGTGTTCTATTAGTTTCAGATGTACAATAGCGTGATTCAACACTTCCATACATCACTCGGTGCTCCTGATGACACACCCACTCCTTGATCCCCACTGCCTATTTAGTGGTCCTCCCAACCTCCTCACATCCGGTAACCATCAGTCATTCTCGATAGCTAGCAGTCTGTTTCTTGATTTGTCTCTCTTGCTCTTTTTTCCCTTTGTTCATTTGATTCTTAAATTCCACATATGAGTGAAATCATGTGGTATTTGTCTTGCTCTGACTGACAGAAAAATTTGACTGAAAAGCTTCAGTCAGCACTATACTACCTATATTCATCCATGCTGATGCAAATACCAAGTTTCATTCCTTTTTATAGCTGAATAATGTTCGTGTGTGTGTGTGTGTGTGTGTGTGTATGAGATCTTTATCCATTCATCTTTCAAGGGACACTTGGGCTGCTACCATAATTTGGCTATTGTAAATACTGCTGCAATAAATACAGGGGTAGGGACGCCTGGGTGGCTCAGTTGGTTAAGCAGCTGCCTTCGGCTTGGGTCATGATCCCAGCGTCCTGGGATCGAGTCCCACATCAGGCTCCTTGCTCAGCTGGGAGCCTGCTTCTCCCTCCGCCTCTGTGGCCTCTCTGCCTGCCTGTGCTCGCTCTTTCCCTCTCTCTCTCTGATAAATAAATAAAATTTTAAAAATAAATAAATAAATAAATAAATAAATAAATAAATAAATACAGGGGTACATGCATCTCCTTGAATTGGTGTTTTTGTATTTTCGGTGAATACCCAGTAGTGCAATTCTTGGACTGCAGGGTAGTTCTATTTTTAACTTTTTTTTTTTTTTTAAGATTTTATTTATTTATTTGTCAAAGAGAGAGCGAGAGGGAGCACAAGCAGACAGAGTGGAAGGCAGAGTCAGAGGGAGAAGCAGGCTCCCTGTGGAGCAAGGAGCCCGATGTGGGACTCGATCCCAGGATGCTGGGATCATGACCTGAGCCGAAGGCAGTGGCTTAACCAACTGAGCCACCCAGGCGTCCCTCTATTTTTAACTTTTTAAGGATCTCCATACTGGAGCACCTGGATGGCTCAATGGGTTAAGCCTCTGCCTTCGGTTCAGGTCATGATCTCAAGGTCCTGGGATCGAGCCCCGCATCAGGCTCTCCACTCAGCAGGGAGCCTGCTCCCTCCAACCCCTGCCTGCCTCTCTGCCTACTTGTGATCTCTGTCTATCAAAGAAATAAACAAAATCTTTTAAAAAAAGAGAGAGAAAAGAAAATGAAACTCCATACTGTTTTCCTCAGTGGCTGCAGCAGTTTGCATTCCCACCAACAGTTCAAAAAGGTTCCCCACATCCTCACCAACATTTGTCATTTCTTGTGTTTTTGATCTTGCCTTTCTGATTGATGTGAGGTGAGATCTCATTGTGGTTTTGATTTGCATTCCCTGATAATGAGTGATGCTGAGCATCTTCTCATGTGTCTGTTGGCCATCTGGGTGTCTTCTTTGGAAAAATGTCAGTTCATGTGTTTTGCCCAATTTTATTTCAATTGTTTTGGGGTGTTATATCAGCTTTTTACATATTTTGGATACTAACCCTTTATCAATGATGTCAGTTGCACATTTCTTCTCCCATTCAGTAAGTTGTCTTTAAGTTATGTTGATCGTTTCCTTCTCCATGCAGGAGTATTTTATTTTGAAGTAGTCTCAATCCTTTATTTTTGCTTTTATTTCCCTTGCCTCAGTAGATATACTTAGAAAAATGGTACTATGGCTAATGTCATAGACATTATTGCCTATGCTTTCTTCTAGGATTTTCATGGTTTCAGGCTTCACATCTGGATCTTTAATTCATTTTGGGTTTATTTTTGTGTATGGTATAAGAAAGTGGACCTGTTTCATTCTTTTGCATGCAGCTGTCCAGTTTTCCCAACACCATTTGTTAGAGACTGACTTTTTCCCACTGTATATTCTTTCCTCCTTTGTTGAAAATTAATTGACCATACAATTGTGGGATTATTTCTGGGTTCTCTATTCTGTTTCATTGACCTATATGTCTGTTTTGTACCAGTACCAGGCTGCCTTGATGACTACAGCTTTGTAATATAACTCTGTCTGAATTATGATACCCCATTTAGTTTCTTCTTTTTCAAGATTGCTTTGGCTATTGGGATGTTTTGTGATTCCATACAAATGTTAGGATTGTTTGTTCTAGTTCTGTGAAAAATGCTGTTGGTGTTTTCATAGGGATTGTGTTAAATCTACAGATTCCTTTGGATAGTATGGACATTTTAGCCATATTTGTTCTTCCAACCCGTGAGCATGGAATGTCTTTCCATTTCTTTGTGTTGCCTTCAATTTCTTCCATCAGTGTTTTACAGTTTTTAGAGTACAGGTCTTTTACTTCTTTGGATAAATTTATTCCTAGGTATTTTATTATTTTTTGTGCAGTAAATGGGATTGTTTTCTTTTTTTTTCTTTCTTTTTTTTTTTTTTAAGATTTTATTTATTTATTTGACAGACAGAGATCACAGATAGGCAGAGAGGCAGGCAGGGTCGGGGGAGCAGGCTCGCTGATGAGCAGAGAGCCTGATGCAGGGGCTGATCCCAGGACCCTGAGATGATGACCCGAGCTGAAGGCAGAGGCTTAACCCTGTGTTGAGCCACCCAGGTGCCCTGTGTTTTCTTAATTCCTTTTTGTGTTGTGTCAATATGAATGTATAGAATACAAAAGATTTCTGTACATTGATTTTATATCCCATGAATTTACTAAATGTCCACTGCTCTGTAAGTCTTATCTAACTGTTCCTCCCTTCTCCAAGCTTCACCAGACTCCTACTTCTGACCTCAAAGATCTTGAAGTACTTCAATCGAACTGAAGTTGACCTGGGGAAGAGGGTATGGGACAGATTTAGATAGAATTAATGTACCCTGAGATCCCTAAAGGTGTTTTTAATGTGCATTTCTAATGGAAAAAGCATTAGCAAAGGGTGATTGTGAATAAACATGTAAACATGTATGCATGGCAAAAGAGAGCCAGCAATGTGTTGTGGTAAAACCTCCAAACTCCTATTGCCTAGGCTCAAATTCCACTATCAGGGATTAGCTCCATGAAGTTGAGAAACAGATTACTTCTGTTTCCTTTTCTGTAAAGTAAGAATCATGATAAAGGTATTTAACACAGAAGTATTATGAAGATTATAGGAGTAAATTAACATAAAGCCATTGGAACTGCCCCACACCTATGGTGAATGTGCAGTAAGAGGTTGGTATTATTTTGATTAGTATAGTTTTTTTTTCTAATTCTCTTGATTTTAATTGAAAATTGATATTGAATTCGGTTACATAATTGATTTTGGTTTTCTTTTTTTGTTGATCATTATTTTATACTTCTGTTTTTCTCTTTCTTTTGGAATAATTCCAGCAATAAAAAGTAAAGAAACTCATTAGGAAACACTTTAATTATTCCCTAAGTTTCACATAGCTCATGCTTCTTGTCATATTATGATTTGATTTTTTTTACACTTAACAACAAAAAACAAACACACGCACAATAATAATTTAAATATAATTTTAGTTAGGTATCAAAGAGCTTATCTCATTGTATTCTACCAACAATCCCTGGAAAAGAGATTTCTAGAAAGTATTTTTAAATAATTAAGGAAAAACAGGAATATGTTTAGAGAATATATTTAAATTAACTTGAAACTCTCCTTTCTTTTACTCTTATAAATCTGTAAATTTTTTTAGACAGGGATTCCTTACTTGCACTTCTTATTAGAATCATATGGGAATGTAAATACTGGTAGCTTTTGAGATGAAACTGCAAAGTGAAATGTAGTCTGTGCTTTAGTGAACCTTTATTCTACTCTTAAAATAAAATAGCAAGTGGGAGATTTTAAGACTTGAGGTCTATTTATTAACAGGCTGCTTAGGACAGCATTTGTACTGTCCTTTCCTGGAAATCTTACTAACTCAACACTAGCCAATCCATCATAGCTACACAAAGGAGACGATGAAAAGCATGCCTGTCTCCTGCACTTAAAATTGAAATTAGCCTGATTGGATTGCACAAAGAGTCCTCTCGCAGTCAGCCCTGGTTGACTTCAAAGGATTCATACACATGGAAGAAAAAAAAATCCAAAGCCAAAAAGAGTTAGGAATCTGGCACAAATAATGTCTTTTTTTTTTTTTTTTTTTTTTTTTTTTTTTTTTTTTTTTTACTTAGGCTTAAGACAAAGAGCAAACAAAACAAAACAGAAAACACCAATGACTACTACAAAAACCCTGCTATATGGATTAATTTTAAAATGACATTGATGTGATTAATCTAATTACTTGTTATTTAACAGCTACAGGTGGCTCTCAACATTACAACTCAAGTTTAAGTCAATTTATGTCATGTATAAAATACATCTTGCCTTGTAAGCGAAGAAAATAAATAATATTCCTGGAGTTCTGCTATGTCTGTTCACCATTTACAGTGGTGTGGCAAATAAAAATGTGCACAGGACTGGCGGGAGGTATGATGTGGAAGCAGTCTGGGTGGGGAAACTGGTGAACTGGGGAGGGCAGCCATTGCTCAGCATCACCCAACTGCTGCGTTGCAGGGAGCTGGATCAGCACTGCCCTCTCTTGAAAACTGTCAAGAGAAGGCAGAAAATTGTATTTTTATGTGATCTCTCCCAATTTTTCGACAGTGGCAATTAAATAAGAATTTAAACACTGTGCAGGCTCACAAATGAGTCCTATTTATCACATTTCATAGAGAAATCCAGATACAGGGCTATCTGGGGCAACGGATGAAAAGGTCAGGTTGTTCAAAAATTTGTAACGACAAGAAATCTCTGATTCTTCTCATTTGGAAGAGTGATCATGTCGTCCCGAGGTCAGTAGCAGGTGCCCCAAGGCTTCGGAAGTCCAAATCCAGCTCCTTAAGCAAAAGCCTAGGAAAGTTACACTTCTGGGAGTGGCCATTACTGCTGTCATCGGCACTGCCACCATGAGGACTCGCACATCAGGGGCTCCAGCTGCAGCAAATACTGTTACTACTTCCTAAATTATTCCCATTGCTGCCCCTGTAGCCTGCTCCGTGGAGGACCCCGCAGCGCTGCTGCTGAAAGCAATGCTGTTAGTACTTCCGGAATGGTTGCCACCGCAGCCTTATTATGCCTGGAGCCACCAGTGGAGATAGCTTCAGACACTGGGAACAGAAAGAGAGTCACGTCCCTCTAGCGTGTGGCTTTCAGTCTGTTTTCCCCTAGGCAGATGACACAGAAATGCTATGCCAACTTCCTTAAGAATACAGACGCAAAATTCTCCTGACGCTGTGACAAAACTAAGTTGACTGGTGTGTATGCTCGGGCACATGTGTGGATGAATGAATGGATGGATGGACATCTATCTACCTCAGTAAGACAGAATAATGGCATTGCTTATATCCAGTGATGCAGGAATACTTTAACAACAGAAAGTCTTTTAATGTTACTTACCACGTTAACAGATTGAAGGAGAGAAACCATAGGATCATCTCAGAAGATGCAAGAAAAAATACATGAGAAATCCAATATCCATGTATAGTAAAAGCTACGTTTGAAAGTAGGAATAGAAGAAAACTTTTTTAACCTGATATGTTTATCTATAACAAAACAGTTAATGCTATCATGTTGAAGGTTGAAACATAATCAGTATTTTATAGAGAGCACAAGCAGGGGAAACAGTAGGCATAGGGAGAAGGAGGCTCCCCACTAAGCAGGGAATCCTATGTGCGATTCCATCCCAGGACCCCAAGAGCATGACCTGATCAGAAGACAGATGCCCAGCTGACAGAGCCACCTAGGCGTCCCTCAACAGATTTTTTATACATAAAATTGAAGTAAAAAAAAAAAAAATCAATGAAGTTGTTATAAAACAACAGTACCCAATTGGAAAACATTATTTTACAAATGTAACATTTATAAGTCTCTTCTATGACCCGGGATAGTGTAACATACTTGAGTCCTAACCCAAAGCTACAATGCTCCTTCTTATCCCAGGACCTTCTTTTTGAACAAAGGGGTTAGGCAGATGGTTGGAAATGTGACAGTTGTGTGAATTCTGGGAAATGCTGCATCATCATCTTCAAAACTACCTACTATGGACAACCGTAATCCACTTTAAAGAGACTAGAAACACTGAAGTTGGGGTGCTTCCTTCTCCAAAATTGATCTCTATATATACTTGTTAATTAAGTACATGAATACTGTTCCAATTATCAAGTAGAATACTTTAAAAGGGGGGAGAGAAGAACATTCTTTTAAAACAATCTCAAACTTTTGTCCAGATTCATCTTGCATTTTTTAAGTGAACCACTGTATAACACCAGCTTCTTTTAGTCACTCTCGGTACCATAACCCGTTTAGAAGTATGAAATGTCTTTGTGAGCACATGAGTAATTAACCAAATATCAGGCAACAGATCAGCCATTTTTCTAGGGCATTATCTTGGAAAAAAATCTGATCATTAAAGGGTTTTGGATTGTTTTCTCCCCTCTATTTTTGGGTTATCAAACTAATTCCCCATTGAAAGCTAAGGTACTAAGATAGTCTGATTTAGTAAAAGGACTAGCGCCCCTATGCCATTTCTATAATGAAGAAAATTAATGTTCCTATTGAAATGTCAGAATTCATACCCACAACCTCTATGAACTAAAATAAATAAAGTAATAACAAATAGTTAAAGGGGAAAACTGAAATGGTAGTATCAAAGGGGTTAAATGCTAATGATTTCCCCTCAATAAATAAAATTTTTTGTATATTTTCCTAAGAATAAATTCATCAAGGAAAATAGAACATATTAACACAGGAGAAACACTCAAATGGAATAAATGAATTTCTTTTCCTCTTTTGAATAAAATAACTGTTAAATAAATAACTGATACACCGAGTTAGATACATGGAAAAAAAGAATGTGATTAAACAGCTTCTCATTTGGGTGCACTGTTTGCGGATTCAGTCCTGATGATAATGTACTCCAACACAATCGATCACTGATTTTAATTTCCTTTATTGTGTTACCGACAGATGAAAAGGAAAGAATTAAATGAAGGAGTTGTTTAGCCAGGCTGTGCACCATCTCCCCATCCAGATGGCACACACATCCTGTATTCTTTGCAACATGAGTTTGGCTAAAGCAGCAGTGGGCTCCCCACCCCAGCCCTCGCAGCTCACAAAGCACTTTCTTAGGAGACGGCATGAGAAAAGCCTTATTTCCTTACTCTTTATGTGTGTAAGGGGACCATAAAGCAATAAGAGTCAATTTCATGAGTTACGTAATAAGAAAACAGTCTCCTACTCTGTATGTATTATATGTTCTAAAAATTGCAAGATTAAGAATAGATGCCTTTGACACTACTAGGGACTCAATGATTGAGGGGGTATTTGCTCACAGTTTTCAGTGTAATAGGACTGGAAGTTCCTTCCTTTCTTCTTCTTCTTCTCTCTTTTTAACTATACGAACATTAGTCAGAATATATAATACAAAGTGGAAAAAATTATTGTGTAGAGACGAGGATAATAATTTTTTTTTCTTTATTAAGTTGAGTATTTTCTACAGGAGTAGAGTAAAAACTAAAGAAATTATCTGTAATGAAAAATCAGACATTTCATAAGCTTTATGTCCAGTGAGAATACAGCATTTTAAAAGTGCTTTATTCTGCATCTGTTTTACTAGCCAAGCACCATCAGTCCTGAAACCTTTAGCCCGAGAACTTGTTTCTTCAAGGAACTTCCTCACAATGCTTGACTTTTCCTGGAAATTCATACATACAGCCTCTTAACTTGGACATCTGTCAATACAACTGCTTTAAAAAGTCGAGTACCGGGACAGCTGGGTGGCTCAGTGGATTAAGCATCTGCCTTGGGTTAGGACAGGATCCCAACGTCCTGGGATCCAATCTCACATCCGGCTCCCTGCTCCGTGGGGTGCCTGCTTCTCCCTCTGCCTGCTCTGCTTGTTCTGCCAGCAGCTTTCTCTGCTTCTGCTCCTCTCTCTCTCTCTGACAAATAAATAAATAAAATGTTTTTTAAAAAGTCAAGTGTGTGTGTGTGTGTGTATATATATATTTAGTGACTTGACTATGTATATAAACAAGGATCTAAACAAGGATCCTTCTTCCCAGACTATCTTCTCCTATACGTAAAGGGAGGCAACCCCTCCCTTCTGGCCTCGCCCCCCAAGCTGTCTACCTCTCATTCAGCACTAAATATCCAATTATTTGTTTCTATGCATCTTTTCCCGTAGACTCTGATCTTCCAGAGATCCATCCATAACATCTCTATCCTTGTATCCCCCCCAGGGCCAAGCACAGTGCCTGTTTTCTGAGTCCAATAAAGTGAAAAGGATAGTTGAGAAATTCTCTTATTAAAAGAAAAGCCACTTTTGTAACCCTTGTCATAGACGTCTACAGATATTTCCTAACTGTTCAGAGCACACTTAAAGCATGTAATGATCACCCATCCAGGTGTGGCTGGACATGGGAGACACAGGAAAGATTTGGGAAAACTAAGGTTTTACACTCACAGGTGCAGACATGGCATGCGGGACCATGTGGAGAAGATGCAGGGCGGTGAGGACGCTGAGAGCAGGACCAGGGGAAGCGAAGGTTAGACCCTTTATTGGGAGTTCCCAGGGAAAGGCAAGGCAGGGAGGGGGTAAACGGTTTAGGATTGACTGCTAGGATTGGCTGTTTGAATGATTTCCGCTAGGTTCCTTAGGTTTAAGGCGTGGTCACTAATTTCCCACGACCTGGTCCTGTTGTAATCTGGGCAGAGGCATGTTGCTTCTCCGGATGCACCAACCAGAGAGAGAGGAGGTGGGGCTCTGGGTTGGTTAGTTTGCATATAAAAGGCATGCTTGGTCTAGGTGCTCCTGGCTTTAGGAGGTGTGGTTTCTTCCCAGCCAAAAAAAGTTTTTAAGATGCCGGAACATCTTAAAATATACAGAAATATACAGAATATACAGAAGCACCCAAAATAAAATAACCAGTACACACATCCTGCTGGAAAGGCTTCTGTAAGGCTGGAAGCAGGAAAAGTCATGGACTCTCATTACTTTCAAGGTTACCGCCATTTCTCTGCACTACTGCCCACCTTTCCTTTCTTGCCCAGGTTAAAACCTCCTGGTGTTTAACTTATTCTCCATCTCCATGTAATGAGAATAGCAGGGACAGAGGAGTATAAGGTCGTGAGGTAGGGAAGATGATTTATCAGCTGTGCTGAGATTCCGGTGCATTATATGGTAGAGAGATGGGGCATTAGAGAGGTGAGGCTCTCTCTTCATCTTGTGGAATTCACAGCTCCTTTTTTTCTCCCCCTAGGACCACTGGCAAAAGCGCTAACATACGGAACCCTGTGAATTGGGCTGACTTCATCCTAAAATCGCAGTGGGGTGTCAGGTCCCAGAACGCCTGCAGCAAAGACAATGGAGCCTACAGAGGCTTTCACCATTTGGATGGTTCTCTGTGAGCTTTTCACCAGTCCATCCCTGAGGCTGTTTTTTATCCCCCAGGACTTTTTTTTCTCTAACACAGGTCACCCAGAGCTGGGACCTCCTCCTCCCCACAACCGTTAACTAGGTCAATGGCTTCCAAAGCAGTCACTGACCAGGATGACCATTCCATGGGCAGGCACTTCCAGCCCTCCCTGAAACCCCTGCTGACAGACCAGACGTGGCCTCTGGCACACAGATATTCTCCTTACCTGACATGAAATTTGTCAGATAGGGGAACCCAATCACGCTAAGTTTCCTCTTTGGGGATACTGTGGGACGTCAGTTATTATTTCTGGATTGTTACAATTCAGTGTGTTCATCTATTGAAAGGGATTATATCATAGAATGATTGTCTTCCCCAAAGTACTGCAATCTTTGTTTTTGATCAAAAGGAAAAAAAAAAAAAGTCACTCTATATGAAACTGGAAAGGAGAGTAAAACAATAAAGGGCCAGAAATAAATTCTGATAATTTCTTCTCTTCTTCTGGAATGTTTTTATAAAAGCCTCCAGCCTGAAAATGCTTTCCCTGAAGCAGTCTGCCTGGGCCCATACCTGAATTTGGTGTATACCGTTGGAACTTGACTCCACTTTAAACTCTAGGGCCTGGAGAGCATAATCTAAAGAGGATTAGTCTTAAAAACTGTAACTTTTAAGGAAGCAAAACCACCATAAAAAATTAAAATCCACTTCAGTGTCTATAAAAGAGTTAGAAAAGACTTCCTACCACTTAGACTTCAGGGACAAATGATAGGAAAGCAAACAGCTGCGTCCAAGGTCCCAGGTACCTTCTCCATCCTCACCGTGCACCCTGGATACCAGGTTTAGAAAGGGACTGAAACCTATTCAGTCAATAATAATAATAATCATAAAGCATGTGTCCCTATAACTCCATGGAACTACTCTCCATAAATTTTCACTTAATGGAATTGGACAGCCAGTGGGTCCCAGGCAGTCATAGTGTTCTCATTGTCATGTGGGGGACACAGTGCAAGAAGACCCCTTAAATATCAGACCTCAAGGTCAAGGAGAGGAGAACACTGCCTTTGTGTTTCCCGTCCTGAAACAGTGTGCTAAGTGGCCACACTGATGGAAGGCAAGAAACAAAGAGCCAAAGCAGCAGGCATTGTCCCCAGGAGAACAAGGCAGAACATGCAATACAAGGCGTATAAAATGTATCCAAAGGAAAAAGACAAAAAGCTCTTTTCTCTTGCCGTAAATAAAGAGAATGAAAGAGCCAGCAGAAGAAAAGTGTACGCACAATGCAAGACCGTCTGTAACTCATGACTTATTATCCATGTATTTTTGTCAGTGATACACTACTCCTTGATTTGGGACGCCACAGTTGGAACCTAATTAAAAATAAGACGATGTAGAAAAAGAAAGGTGACACCAAACATTATGTAGAATGATCAGACTACTTTCATGCAAGTAGAAGCGCATTGCTTTAAATCACCATCTCAGACGTGATAAAGATGATGCCTTTAAGCTTCCATTTCCTTTTCTACCTCACAAATTGATTTGAAAAACAATGAGCTGCTGTTTGTGAAGCACTTACATCCTTAAATAATGATTGTACTAAGAAGGGAGATGGTGGTCAAAGGAGGAAGTATTCTTTTCAGCGTTGAACGGGTTTTAACCAGTGACTTCATCTCAGAGTCTCCAGCTGCCTCCTCCGGAGGACACTCTTCTACCTGGACCTCATCGCTTAGGAAGCAGTAGAGTTACCCACAGAGATTCTCAGACCCCGAGACCATGATCTCCTCAACAGATCGAAGCTGCCACTCACAGCTTTCTTTGGGGAGATAAAATCAAGAGTCTCTCGTGCATCCTCAACCCCCAAACAGAAAATTAGTTAACTATGTCACTCCACCTAAAAGAGAAAACTCATGGCATTCGATTTGCCATGGTAGAGGGTGTTGACAAGATAAAGCCTCTCTGTGTTCCTGGTTATCAAAAAGAAACAAACAAGCAAACGGATGAATTGCGACTGACTAATACTGGAGTGTCAAGTCTCAGAAGTGCCAGGTTGTTTATATTTTCCGCAATGCTCTTAACACTAAATTAGGAAAGATACTAAATAGCATTGGAACTGACAGACTGTAGAAGGTGGTTATCCACAAAACTGCTCAGAAATAGAAGGAAGTCTTAGCTTTCAACGTCAAGTCCAAATTGATCCGTAGATAGAGAAAGATTCCCTCCTGGAAAAAAAAAAAAATGCAGGCAAATCCTCATCAATAGAGACAAAAGATGAACTTGGCAAACTCATTATAGTGCCAGTGAAGCTGTTTGATAAAGCACAGGACAGAGACAAAGCTCTCCGTTAAAAGAGCGTCTGAGGCTCTCCACTCAACCTGCCAACCGCGGCTAACATGAACATCTCTTAACAAGAAATGTGTAGGGGGTGGGAAAATGAAGGAACGATTCACTGAATGAGACAGAAAGCTCCAGATCCGTCAAAGGCATTGCTTGAGATGCCTGGACTTGGTTAGAAGCCAAAGCCCAATGATGCTGCAAAAACATCTGCAATCAACTGCTCAGAAGAGATCAACATTCAGTACACCCCAAACTTAGCTAACTATTCATTTAAAATTCTACACATCTGGGGCCGGGGAAGCCTGAATGATGAGCTGGGCCAAATGTCATTCATGGGAGAAATAACGAGTGCTGAGTATCAGAGCGATCATCTCTGCCTGCCTGACTCAAAGCGTCCTTGCAGATTACGCTCTGCTCAGATCATCTGGGACTTTGCATGGGGTCTAGATGTGTAGGCCTACAACACTTTGCTCGGAATGAGTCCCAGTCTGCTGGGCTCGACAAATGTTACTCTAAGCTGTTGAGAGACTTCGAGCCAGGAATAATGTGTGCTTGAAGATGCAAAATGGGAGAGTACTGCTTTGGAAAGAGAGAGGCTTGTGACAGCCGTGGAGAGGGTCCCTTCTAGAGAGCCTCCTGAGAACCTCCAGCTGCTACACTGCTGAGGGCTCAGTCCGGATGCTGAGGCCCTGTTTCCCCCTCCTGCCCCCATCAGTGCTGGAGAAGGGCAGGGTCATGACAGCAGGCCACCTTGCCTCATGTGGGAGTCCTCTGACAGGCCATATTTGCTTGGGGACCTCCTATCAATGGGGTGAGATACCTCAGAACTGCGTGGTGGTCTGAGGCTCTTCCCACCCAGCCGGCCCTTCCAGTCCCTTCTGTTTTCACAAGGCACCACCCCTAAAGGCTCTTTTCTCCTGTACCTATTCCCTCCCACGCCCGTCCTTCCTGACATTTCCCGGGTAAATCACGCGCATGTCTAATCCTGCCCGGGAAACTGGTTCTTTGAGGACCCGAGCTAGCACAAGCCTGCCATCTACAAACCCAAGGGGGCCATCAGACTTTGATTCTACAAACTGCAGATTCTACCTATGGAAGAGACCAGACTGGTTTACCAGAATGTTTGTTGAGAGATGGACAAGTATAGCCTGGGTCTTCCAATGGTAACGTGTTGTCAATAAGAGTTAAGTGATTTTCTTTTATAAGAGGGTTACTAGCATGATACAGGTGGGGGGGGGGGAATGCAGAAGACATTTGTGTTTCACAAGGCATCTGGCAGGGTCTCCTGTATGATGACAGGTGTCTGCGAATGTTGTTAGCGCCGTGTGGTGACTAACCCTGACTAAGGCCATCACAGGACAGATCAGAGGGAAGGCTATGAAGGATGCATGGGAGAGGTGCGTAGGGGGAACATGGGGAAGACTGGGCAGACCCAGCAGGCCAAAGCTGCTGCCCACAGGGAATGTTTTCAGGCCATTTACTATGCACCAGGCCATGTACAAAACACACTGCGTACCGTATGTACATAAACACATAAAACCAGATAAGCCTCTGGAAGAGGTAATTTCCTCGGGTTCAGGTTGAGGAAGCAAAAGCACAGGCAGTTCATTTAGCTTGACCAAGAATGTACCATGGCTTAGGGGCAGGATCTAAAACCGGTCGGTCTATTACCCTCAAGCCCTGTGCTAACCACCCCCCCCAGCCTCCTGTCTTTGGGGAGGGATTTCAAGGTCAGTGTGGTCAGACCCCGACGTGCGATGTGAGGAGTGGTGGGAAATGAGGCTATGCTCCCTAGGATGCTTTTTGCACAATTTGCAAGAAGACCTGTGAGCCCTTTGTACATGCAGCTTGTGTCCTCTGCAGGGCAGTCCGCGGGAGTGCAGAACATGCTGGGAATCTTGGGCTGCTCTGCACACAAGAATAACACAGCCACCCCGGGTGCTGGCGTGGTATGGGCAGAGCAGCCCCCAGGATGAGGTTCACCGTGGGGAGGGTGTTAGGTTGGGTGATGGGATTACTCCTCCCTGGAACAAACACCTCAGGGAGCGAAGCGACACAGGCTCCCTTCACAGCAGCTTCGTTTGGTTTTGACTGTGGTGGCCAGTTCCCGGGAAGCTCAGCCTGCTTCTGTGCCGCCAGCCCAACAGACCGAGCACCCTGCATCTTTTGCCATTCTCTCCTTCGTTCTCATCCAGCTTAGCAGGATCTCGTTTCAGTCTATGCATACATGCAGCCTCGAAGGGCAGAAAACATAGCGGCTCTGTCAGGTGAAGGGAGGCCCTGGACAGTTCTGGAGGCATTCTCTCCATTTCTAGCAGTCCCGGCAACCCTGAGCTACTGCTGATTACAGTAGCCTTCTCCATAATGCGCTCTTGTATTGGCTTTTCATCTTTTCTTGTCTCCGTTTCCCTGCTTCCTCATTCCCCTGCGATCACTTCTGAAAAAAGAAACAAAACAACAACAACAACAACAAAAACCCCCACACAGCTGGGTTATAATCCTTGTCACAGGCTCTCCTCTTACGGTAACGTAACTGAAGCTAAGACAAGAACAGGAAGTGATTCTTGAACAACGGGATCAAGGATAGGATCTTGTCAGCGACAGAGCATCACCCCATTTCTGATTAGATGGGGACCGTCATCCCTGGAGTGCCCGCATCATGATTATTAAAGCATATGTGAGGTGACCGGGATGAGGGGTGGGCGCAGGCAAGCATCACGTGACACCGTGGCTCCAGCACCTGAGCCGTATGAGCCAATGGGAAATAGGAAGACTATGGATTTGCCTCACTTTTGCTGATTGCCTTAGGTTAGAAGGCTTGAACAGAAGAGAGAATCTAGAAGCAGGTTGGTCAGCTCTCAGCCTGGGGCGGTGAGGCCTAGGGCTCATGGCAACATTTTGAACTATCTCCTGCAACCATAGAGCAAAATGTACCATAAATGCACCCCAGAATTCATTTTTAGGGCTCAGAGCTCAGTGGAGGCTGAATGTGTAATCTCAAGAGGTAGCTTCATGGGGCCCTCATAGGAAATAATGGCACCCTGAAGCCTGCGGTGGGGACTCTCAGACATCCACATCAAACAAAGGTACAAGTGGATGTCCTCACTCTCCATCATGTGCAGCAACACAGCTGCAGGACAGGTGCTCTCCAGATCTAAGGACCCCCTGGATTAGAGGTCAGGAGCGGAGGGAGGTGAGGAGAAGCAACTTGGGGATCCCCGGGGGCCTTCCTATGTCTGATGATTATTGGATAATCCTAACAACCATTGCCAAAAAAAAAAAAAAAAGGTGGGGGGGCAAAGCAATCAAGAATGTGGATCCCTCTGGGATGAAGGTCTGTATCTCCCTACCAGGTGAGCAACTGAGCTCTGCAGCAGTGTGGCTGAGGTGGCGGGAAATCCAGAAGGCGCAGCTGCAGAGAGATGGTAAGTTCCGACCTTGGACTTGACACCAGCTACAGTAGGGAGGACAGTAGCTTCTTCTAGTATACCTGCCCACATCAAGCTTTCTATTAGAAACTGCAACCAGTCTCCACCTTGAAAATGTACTGGCTGAGTGGATGTAGTAAGGGACATGCTGCTGTGTGAACAGTGCAGGAGGTTGGACTGTAGCAGATGCCACTGGTGCATTTCATCTCCCGCTGCACCTGCAGTGGACAGAGGTGTGAGGACTCTGACTCACCTTGCTGTACCTCTTAGGAGCATGGCCTGCATCAACCCTCCAGGGTTTTCTGAGAGGCCAGTGGAACTTGCTTGGTCTGTTTGTAGGCATAGCCTGAAGCAAATACCCTTGGAAGTGACCTTCAACCAATGGGAGATGAGTGCCAGTGAATAACAGCTTCAGCCTCTTGACTTTCAGGAGGACATTTCTAGAAAGTCTGCTCATTTCACAGAGGTTCTGAACAAACTGCCAGGTTGCCATTGGTGGCGGAAAATATAATGCACACTTATATCCTTTTCCTCCTTCTGTGTCTTTCTGTTTCTCTCCCTTCCTCACTCATGCTTCCTGAGATCACCTCTCAGACAAACTACCTGGCCTATAACCCCTTCTCAAGCTCTGCTTTCAGAGGAAACCAAACTAAAACACACAAAATGGCTCCAGAATCTTCAGGTTTTCTACTGATAACAAATGTGCCCGTGCCTGCTGGAAGGGTAGCTGGATGGAATACTGGATAAGGAATATTTATTATTTAGAGCCCAGGAGCAGTATGAGTCTGGGGTCGGTGCCAGATTTCAGATTTCTACTGCTCTGCAGAATCTTCACCATAAAACTTGGTGGAGATGCTGAAAACCCACAGTCACAGCCAGACGAGTTATTGCTACTGGAATTTTTAAGTCACTCAGATAACATATTTTTAGAAAAAGTCTACCCGAGAGCAAAATTGGAAGCACTGGAAGGAAATATACCCTATAGGCCTATAATTTTTTACCTTTCAGATTCCCTTACATATCCAGTTCAAGCTATCATTAATATTGCTTTGGGGCACTCCAAGGTGTCCCCAGTGAGCCGTCTGCGACTAGCTCTAACAACTTTCTAAGAAACATGAAGTTCAAGCAGTGTCTAAAAGCTTAGATCAATGAGTCATGAAGAAGCTAAATGGGACGACTAGCCTTCACCGAACTCCCAGACCCAAGCGCAACACGGAGGAATGCTGACAGATGCTCTCAGGCGCCGCAGTTAAAATAACACTTAGCACTTAGCAGTTTCCAGTCCCAAATTATTTACTGAAATCTTGTATATTCCACAGCCATGCCTTTGAGATATGGGATATGGCTCTTATTTTTCTAAATAGAGGAAAAGGGATGAAAAGTGACATTTCATTGTTAGGGTGGACAAAAATTTTTTACATTGGAGTTTAATAGGTCCTGAGTTCAGGGACATTTTTTCCTGCAGCTGTTTAGAATTCAAGCTGGACTGATGTGTCATCCAAGAAGTTCTTTTTTTTTTTTTTTTAAATTCCCCCTGAATGCTATTTCTTGCAATTTTCTAGAAGCACATGCCAGCAATGAGTTCTTTGAATGGGAGGCTCTGGCTTCAAGCTTTTGAGAGTGAGGAATGTTTTTGTTGCACTCCACAGGCCAACGGAGGTCATGGAGACCTCGAAAATCATTGCTGAAGACAAGAAAAGAATATTTACTATTCCTTACTAATTTTGAATAGACAATAGAAGAGGTACATACTAGGAGTAGACTGACAGGAGCAGGAGGAGAACTGACATCTTGTTGTGTGCCACAAGTAATCTGAAATTAAGGTATTCCTTTATGAAGCTACTGAGTTGAATAACTTCTCATTTAGAGTGCTTAATGCAGAAGGTGTGTACAAGAACTTTCTTTTTTTATATATTACCAAGTTTCCTTTGAAATGTGGATAAAATGAATCCATTAATTAAATGATTTTAAGTTACCTTTTCACATAGATGTAATTCCTGAAATTCTGGTCATAGTTACATCCCCAAAAGACTAACAGTTTTCTCAACATATATAAATCTAAGGAAAATTAAAAAGTATAGAAGAGAATTACACTAACATAAAGTAAAATACACTAATATAAAGTAAGTTTAAAGTAAAGCACTGAGATCTAAATGTCCTTGTCTTCATTTTATTAGTTTTTTTTAGATTTTATTTATTATTTGACAGACCACAAGCAGGCAAAGAGGCAGGCAGAGAGAGAGGAGGAAGCAGGCTCCCCACCGAGCAGAGAGTGCAATGCGGGGCTCAATCCCAGGACCCCGATATCATGACCCGAGCCCAAGACAGAGGCTTTAACCCACTGAGCCACCCAGAAGCCCCTAAATGTCATTGTCTTTAAAGTCCCTGGGATGCTTATTAAAAACACAGGTTTCAGGACCTCACCAAGGACCATTGAATCAGAATGTCCTAGTACCTGTACTCTTTTTTTTTAAACTTCTTTTTATTATTGTTTAAAGATTTGTAGTCACTCACTTGACAGAGAGTGTGCTGGCAAGCAGCAGGCAGAGGGAGAGGAGAAGCAGGCTCACTGTCCAGCAGAGAGCCTGAAGTGGGGCTCCAACGTCTATTTCAGGACTCCGGGATCATGACCTGAGCCTAAGGCAGATGTTGAACCAACTGAGCCACCCAGGCACCCCCAGGTACCCAGACTCTTAAGCAAACTACACTCCTACCCCTCCCCTCTACCCACATACGACTTACCAACAGAGTCCTAGGAGGTTTGGAGAAACAAAACTCTGAGCCTTGTATCCTTCCTCCCCATTGTATGGACAGCAGCAAGTTGCAGGCATGAGGTCTTGTTTACAGTCCATTTGGGATTTATTCTCTCCCATATCAAAAAGGCTGCCAGTAGTGTAAGGGCCTATTTAGCCAGTGCGATTCCATCCCGGTTAAACAGCGATTTTGTTGTTTATGCAGTAAAACTTAAACTGACCCTGCCCTGCCCCCTACCCCGTGGAACTTGCTTAGAAGCAAGTCCGGGAAACCAGTAAAATATGGTCGGCCAGTCCCTGTAACAGAGCCCAAATACAAGGGTGGGTCAGGTCAGGTGAAGATAACAGAGCCCGAATGCAAGGATGAGTCAGGCCAGGTGCAGACATCCAATCACTATCTCCCTAAAGAATGCGGGCCCTGCATAGCCTGGGTGGCTCAGTGGGTTAAAGCCTCTGCCTTCAGCTCAGGTCATGATCTCAGGGTAGGATCGAGTCACGCATTGCATCGGGCTCTCTGCTCAGCGGGGAGCCTGCTTCCTCCTCTCTCCCTGCCTGCCTCTCTACCTATTTGTAATCTCTGTATATCAAATAAATAAATAAAAAATCTTTAAAAAAAAAAAAGAATGTGGGCCCTGACTTTTGGGCACCAATTCTGACCAAGGTGATAGGTTAGTTCAAATAGCTACTATAGGGTGAACTGTAATTCAATTGGCCACCCGTGTGTGACCTAGCATGACTGTGCAGCTTTCTCTGTGTGTTGCAATCTCATTGGCCCCTGTCTATGGCCATGCTCAACCACATAAACTTTGCTCTATAAAAGTTAGTTTGTGAGGCTGGGAGTGGTCGCTCTCTCTATGAAAGGCAGCCCTGACCGATTGGTTTGATTCTCGATGCTTGGAAATAAAGCTTTGCTTGGCCTTAGCTTTGTATCAGTCTCGCTCCTTTGATCACAGACCCATCAGTAGGTGCTTATTGGCTCTGCTCCAACAGTGCTGTGACGTCAGGGCCAGTGAAGGCAGGACCTCTTGGTCTCTTCCTCAGGATTGTCACCTGAGGAATACTGGCCAGCGGACAAGGAAAGCACCTGCCATCCCCTCTCAGAGGGTGCAGCCCAAGGACAGGGGCAGTCCCTCCAGGGCTGCCATCTGAACAGGGTTCTCTTTGTCTCTTTCTCTGATCTTTCCATGCACCTCTGATTGTGCCTGTGGCTGTTGGATGCACTAATAGCTGATCAATTGCTCTACTGTTTTCAGTAATGCCTTGGGGCATACATTTCTCTAAGGTCGGCTAGCCTCTGCGAGGGATTTTTTTTTCCTTTTCTTCTCTCTCTCTCTCTCTTTTTTTTCTTTTTCTCTTTCTTTCTTTCTTTTATCCTTTCTTTTCTTTTTTTTTTTTTTTTTTTTAGGCCAGTATTTGAATTCTGTTCTCATCCCCAGAGGACATTTTTTTTCCCCCTCTGTCTCTTTCTCTGGTTCTCTCAGATGAGGTAGTTGGCCTTCGATTTAGCTTGCTGTTATAGTGCAGCTACCAGCGTCTTCTTACTAGCTTTCCAGAAATGGCTGCATTGTTTTTGAAAGAACCTTGGGTTCTAACACCCCACACTCAGCCCCAAATAGATTCAAACACCCCAACACTCAGCTCCAAATAAAATCTGTTTCTTTTGGGAAAGCCTTGGAGCCCTGACATGACTCTCTCTCTGAGCCCCTCTTGAGCTGGGACACTCCTGATTCATGAGCAGGATGTCGGTTAGAGGTAGCAGACTTAGGTCATCTCACCTGGCCTCTTTCAGCTTTGAACCTCCATATATGAGAGTCTAGGGGGAAGAGGATTAGGACCTGCCAGGCCTAGAGGAGAGACTTTCCTCTCTCAGTGGGTCCAGGTCAAGGAAAGCCCCAACCCCAGAAGCACACTTGGAATTTAGCCTAGGCAACATGGAGCTGAGAAGATAGTAAGAAATCCTAGCAGCCTGTTCCTCCCCCAGAAGATACACTGCCCTTGACTAGGAACTGGGAGGAAAGGGAGCCCTGTTTTCTTTTTTTCCTCTCTCTTTTTTAAAAAATTTTATGAACATATAATGTATTATTTGCTTCAGGAGTACAGGCCTTTGAATCATCAGTCTTACTCAATTCACAGCACTCACCATAGCACATACCCTCCCCAATGTCCATAATCCAGCTACCCCATCGCTCTCACCCCCGCCCCAGCAACACTCAATTTGTTTCCTGAGATTAAGAGTCTCTTATGCTTTGTCTCCCTCCTTGGTCCCATCTTGTTTCATTTTTTCCCTCCCTTCTCCCCACGACCCTGCGCCCTGCCTCTCAAAACCCTCATATCAGAGAGATTATATAATTGTCTTTCTCTGATTGGCTTATTTCCACTTAGCATAATACCCTCTAGTTCCAACTACATCTTTGCAAATGGCAAGATTTACTTTTTAGATATCTGCATAGTATTCCTCTGTGTGTGTGTGTGTGTGTGTGTGTGTGTGTGTCTATACCACATCTTCTTTATCCATTCATCTGTTGATGGACATCTAAGTTCTTTCCATAGTTTGGCTATTGTGGACATTGCTGCTATAAACATTTGGGTGCATGTGCCCATTCGGATCATTACATTACAATCTTTAGGGTAAATACCCAGTAGTGCAATTGCTGGGTCATAGGGTAGCTCTATTTTCAACTTTTTGAGGAACCTCCATGCTGTTTTCCAGAGTGGCTGCACCAGCTTGCATTCCCACCAACAGTATAGGAGGGTTCCCCTTTCTCTGCATCCTTGCCAACATCTGTCGTTCCCTGACTTGTTAATTTTAGCCATTCTGACTGATGTGAGGTGGTGTCTCACTGTGGTTTTGATTTTTGTTTCCCTGAGTGATGTGGAGCACTTTCTCATGTATCTGTTGGCCTTTTGGATGTCTTCTTTGCAAACATGCCTGTTCATGTCTTCTGCCCATTTCTTTTTTTTTTTTTTTAAGATTTTATTTATTTATTTGACAGTCAGAGATCACAAGTAGGCAGAGAGAGAGAGGAAGGGAAGCAGGCTCCCTGCTGAGCAGAGAGCCCGACTCGGGGCTCGATCCCAGGACCCTGAAACCAGGACCTGAGCCGAAGGCAGAGGTTCAATACACTGAGCCACCCAGGCACCCCTTCTGCCCATTTCTTGATTGAATTATTTGTTCTTTAGGTGTTGACTTTGGTAAGTTCTTAATTCATTGTGGATACTAGCCCTTTATCTGATATGTCATTTGCAAATATCTTCTCCCATTCTGTTGGTTGTCTTTTGGTTTGTTGACTGTTTCTTAACCACATTTAACCACGTTTACTTGAGGAGTGGAGTGTCCTTCCTGCAGAGCTGGGTAGGAAGGAAGGAAGTAGGTCATTGTCAAGTGACAAAGACTGTTCTAAACCAGGTTTATTAGATTTTTAAAAAATATATTTCTTCATTTTTTATACACCTTTAACACAGTTTCCAGGGACTTTATATGTGTGTTAGGAGGGTGGTTTAAACAAATATTCACAACATATGGTTGTATTGCAGGGCAAGCATCTGTGGAGGTACTCACCCTGCCATTTTAGAAGTCATCTCTTTTCCTGACTCTTTAGACCTGTGAACACATTACAGAATTTGCATCTCTATCTATAGTATTAGTTGCAAGTATTTTCTCATGTGTCTTCTTATAAAGTTGTGGTGTATCATTCTAGAATGAAAGTTTAAAATGAAATTGCACACATCTTATTTAATCATTTCCCCTTATTGGATTTTGAATCTTAGTTGGAAAGGCATTCTTCACTTCCATATTATAAAATAATTCACTCACTTACCCCTTATACTTTTCTGATTTAATTTATACATTTATATTTCAGTCATTTTTAGTTTATTGAAGTGAGTCATGTAAGGTATGCTTTCTAAATTACCTTGTTGTAAATGGCTATTAAGGTGTTCCAAACTAATAATTAAAAATTCCATCTTCTTCTCAGTACCTGAGATTGCACATATTTTCCACGTTTTAGTTGTTTTTAGATTCCATTCTGTTTTATTGTTGTATCAATCTGTTTATGAGGTATACTCTTAATTATAGAGGTTTCATGTTTTTAAATGGTTGGTCTCTTGCAGCTCAATTATTCTAATTTTTCAGGGTTTTCCAGAAGGTTCTCCTTTATTTATTGTTTAATATTTTAAAACATTACTAATTTTAGGATTAGTTTGTATGGATCCAGATCAAGAAAATAAAATTAAACTTGTTGGAATGTGTATCACATGAAATTTATACATTAACTTGGGAAATACTGAAATCTTTTGATTGAATTATTATTGTAACAGCAACACCAAATATTCAAAAATATTTTTAACAATATACATGCAAAGTCTAAATGAGGAAAAATCTAAAATACCACTAAAAATCAGTTCAATCAAATGGGCAGACCTTCTACAATTTTGAATGCTGTAACTGGTGGTTTTCTTTTCTAACATACTTCCTGTTTTAGTTTGATCTATAAAAGGGCCATTTTTTTTTTTTTTGGTATTTTAAGTTTACAACCTGAGAATTACTGATTCTCCTGTTGTTTGTACTAATTTTTTCATTGATTGCCTTTGATTTCCAAGGAATATTATGATAAAATCTACATATCAAAATAATTTTTTTCCTCTCTTTTAATTGTTATGCCTAAAATTTTTTATCTTGTCTGAAGGATTGGCTTATTCTTCCAAAATAATAATTAACAGTAACGGATATTTTAGTGACTCTTGCCTTGTTCATGATTTTAGTGAGAGCATGAAAGATATTTTCTTATCTTTTTTTATGAAAGATATTTTCATAACTAAGATGCTAACATTGAGGGACTTCTGGGTAGCTCAGGTGGTTAAGTGACTGACTCTTGATTTTGGCTCAGATCATGACCTCAGGGTGGTGAAACTAGTCCCACACTTGGCTCTATGTTCGGCATGGAATCTGCTAGAGATTCTCTCCCTCTCCCTCTGCCCCTCTTCCCCACTTACATGCTCTTGCTCTCTCTCACTAAATAAATAAAATCTTGTTTAAAAAAAAGATGCTGATGTTGATTTGTCTTCATTTTCCTGCAAGAAACCCCACTTAGTCATGATGCATCTTTTTTATGGTACTCTTGGATTCTACTTGCTAATGATTTTTTATAAATTTCATCAATATCTATGTGATTGATCTGTGATTTGGTTGTTTGTGCAATTGTTGTTGCAATCATTGTGAGATTTGGGGATCATTATGCATTCCCTTCATGAAATCAATTTGTAAGTTTTCTTTATTTCATAAACCCTGGAATAGCTTTATAGCAATAGCATTATTTGTTTTTTGAAGGTTTGCAAAAAGTCCCTGTGAAAAAGTGAGTGAGGTCCTTTTGGGGGTGCAACACTTTGATATATAGTTCTTCACTTCTTCTAAGGACAGTGAAATTCAAAATTTCCCTTCTTCCTGGGGTTGGTTTTGTCAATTTTGTTTTCCCAGAAATTTAGGTTTTTAATCTATGTTTTCAAACAGATTTACAATGAATTGTGTAGTCTTCTCTTACAAATTTAACATGCCTATAATTTCAAAAGGTACCTTTCTTGCCATTTTTATTTTGTGTTTTCGTATTTCTTTCATTTTTTTCTTGATTACCTTAGCTAGTGATTTGTCTATTAGCGTGATTAGTTCAAAACACCAGCTTGTGTATTTATGTATATTACATGTTCTTGTTTTCCAATTTATTAATTTCCCCTTTATCTTTCTTACTATATTCTTGTTGCTTTCTTTGTATTTATTTTGTTCTTTCTTGCTTTATGAAGTGAATTCCCCTTCATTTTTTTTTAAGATTTTATTTATTTGAAAGAGAGAGATTGAAAGAGAGAAAGAGAGAAGGAATGGGGGAGGGGCTGAAGGAGGAACACAAGCAGAACCCCCTGCTGCGGAGGGAGCCAGATGTGGGCCTCAATTCCAGGACCCTGGGATCATGACCTGAGCCAAAGGCAGATGCCTAATTGACTGAGCAACCAGGCCCCTCTTCTACACTTTTAAAAAAAGGATTTATCTATTTATTTGAGAGAGAGAGAGAGAGCAAGTCCATATTACCAGGGGGAGGGGCCAAGGGAAAGGGAGAGAGAGAATCTGAACAAGACTCTGTGTTGAGTGGGGACCCAATGTGGGGCTCAGTTCCACTACCTGAGATCATGACCTGAGCTGAAATCAAGAGTTGGAAACTTAACCAACTGAGCCACCAGATGCCCCAACCTTTCAGATTTTTATTATTCGTACTAAGAACCATGAATTTGTCTCTGAACACTGTTTTAGTTGATTTTACAGATTCTCTTTTGTACAGTTTTAATTATTTCTAAAAGAAATTCTTCCATTTTAATTTGTTTTTCCTTTTGACTCAAGAGATATTTATAAGGAAGTTTAAAATTCTGATTATAAAGAATTTCCACCCTCTTTAAAAATTAACTTCTAGTTTAATGTATCATGGTCAGAGAATATCATTTGCATTACTATTTTTTATAAGATTTTATTTATTTATTTGAGACAAAGACAGTGAGAGGGAGAGAGGAAGAGACACCATAAGCCAGGAGGGGAGAGGCAGAGGGACAAGCAGACTCCCTGCTGATCAGGGAGCCCAATGTGAGGCTGGATCCTAGGATTCTGGGACCATGACCTAAGCTGAAGGCAGATGCTTAACCAGCTGAGCCACCCAAGTGCCCCTGCATTATTCTTTTTCAAAGAAACATTTAGATTTGGCCTATCTTTATATATTAGAACTTACATATCCTTTTTTTTTTTTAAAGATTTTATTTATTTATTTGACAGAGAGAGATCACAAGTAGGCAGAGAGGCAGGCAGAGAGAGAGAGGAGGAAGCAGGCTCCCTGCCGAGCAGAGAGCCCGATGCGGGACTCGATCCCAGGACCCCGAGATCATGACCTGAGCCGAAGGCAGCGGCTTAACCCACTGAGCCACCCAGGCGCCCCATATCCTTTTTTTATTAAGTTTTATTTCAATTACTTTCTTGTCTCAGCTTGCCAGTTATTTGCTCAAATCTCTTGTTATTGATGGGATTCTGATTTTTTGCTCTGTTATTTATTATTATTATTTATCACTGTGATTTTTTTTTTACTTTTAATTCAGAAATGTTTTATATAGTCACTGCAAAATTATGCATTTACTAAAGACCACACTTACGCAGCATTTCAGGCAATTCAAATTTACGGAGAAGAGCACAGCTGCCCCTCATGTGCTCACCACCTAACCTGCATGGTTGTCCACTCAAGATAAATATTGTTCCGTCTGTATCCTCCCACCAGCCCTCCACCTGTTTCCCCTGCATTATGTTGAAGGAAATCATAATATAAAACTGGAATATTTTCTTCTTTTTCTATGCTTTCAAATAGCTTAAGTAGCATCTTATAATGTATCTTATTATCTCATCTTTAAAAGTTTGTCAGAATTCCCCCTCAAAGTTAAAAGTTTGTCAGAACTCCCCCATATGGGGCCAGTGTTTTTTCTGTAATTATTGGCTACCTCTTCTACTTCTTCTTTGGTGACTGTTCTGAGGTCAAATTTGGTGAATTGCATTTTTTCAATAAGACCAAGTGTTTCATTTTGTTTTTCAAACATATACAAGTAGTATTATAAAACATGTGTCTTATTATTTAAAAAATCCTCTATTTTATGGTTAATTCCCTTTTTTATTTCAGTATTATGAACTTTTGCTCTCCTGCTCCTTCCAAGCCACTTTTAAGACAATGAAAAGATAAGCTTCAGACTAGAAGAAACATTTGAAAGCACTATATGTGATGTATGCCCCAATACTTCACTTTTTTATTATTTGTACTAAGAGTCATGAATTTGTCTCTGAATATTGTTTTAGTTGATTTTACAGATTCTCTTTTGTATAGTTTTAATTATTTTTAAAAGAAATATATAAATGACTATCAAAATAATAAGAAATATATGACTATAAAAATAATATATATGATATATAAATGACTATCAATATATAAATGACTTTCAAAATAATAAGATATGAATGACTATCAATATAAAAAGAAAACAAGCAGTCCAATAAAATAAAATGAACAAAAATTTTGGACAGAGCCAAAAAAGATAGATGTGAATATCAACTAAGCACTTGAAAAGAGTGTCGATATTATTAGTCATCACAAATTGGAAATCTAAATGATGAGATACTACTCTACAGATGCTAGAATGACCAAAAAAACGAAACAAAACAAAAAAAAATGCCAACAGCAAGCACTATAGTGAGAGTGAAGCAAGCGAAAACCAAACATTACTCGGTGCAACCACAAAAGGCCACAGTTACTTTGTAAGTAAAACATCACTTACATATGACCCAGCAATAGCACCCCCAGGTGAGATTCTCAGCTGTATGAAAGTTTATAAACACTTATTTATGATAATCCCAAAGTGGAAACACCTCTCATGTCCTTCAACTGGTGGATGGATTACTTCAACTGTGGCACATTAATATAATGAAATAATATAATGAATTATAATATAATACAATGAAATACTTCTCAGTGATTCAAAACAAATGAACAATTGACATACATCATAGGGATGAATCTCCAATATGATCTGATAGGTAAAAGAAGCCAGACTTAAAAATCTATATATGTATTTATGGTCTGGGATAGATTCAATTACAGGGGAAGAGAGTATGTCATTGGTGACCAGCCTGGGGGATTGGGAAAAGGGGTGACTCCATGAGCAGGTCAAGGGGATAACAGAATGTTCTGTATCCTGACTGCCATAGTACCGCACAACTCTATGCACTAGTAAAGACTCATAAAACTGTGCACCAGTAAGAGTGTATTCATTGTATAGAAATAAAAAAAAAATAAGTGGAGAGGAAGCAGGAGGGTATAGAGTAAAGGTAAAAACACATTCAAGGAAAATAAAATAGATATGCTGGATATCTCCTGTTTTTTGCTACAAAATTCTTCTTATGCCTTCACTCCCCTCTGTGTGCCAGCAGGCTGACCTTTTTAGGAGACATTAACATGTTCCTTTTCCATCAGTCTTTTGGTGGGCATAGCCACGGGAAGCTCCCATCAGGAGACCAAAGGAGGGCGGAAGGCAATGTTAGGGTACTGATTCTCCTGGCTCATTCCCTGTGGGACTGCCTCAGGCTGCCTGTGATCTTCCACCCATCACAAAAACTCTTCTGGTCATCCTAGCAACGTGACTCTTCCTTTGCAATTTACAGCATTTACTTCTGCCTCTGATCCTTTTTGATCTAGTCCTGGTCACAATTCCCACTGATACTAGCCCGAGGGAATTACCTTACAGAGGTAAGAGAGTTCCTTACCTCTGTCCATACTTTTGTTTTAAGTACTCTTCAATTAAAATCTTTCAAATCATCCAAGTTAAATCTTCCATCCCTTTCATGCAGAGATCCTAATAAAACAGTGAGTGAAGACTCATGAGGATGTATGTTCTGGGGACAGTAAGCAGGCCAGCTTGACTGGGATAAGAAGCTATAATGTGAGTAAGTGAGAAATAAGGTCGAGTGAGGGCATACTCAGCAAGGTCACAATTTCTAAAACCAGGTCACTCTTCTGTGCGGACAAAAGAAATCACTGGAAACTTTTGAACAGCAAATTAATATTATTAACGTAATACTAATAAAGATTGGCTGTATGCACGACGGGTTGGAGCAGAAAACGTGGAGTTTAGATGAACAATGAAGAGAATGATATATGACATGTAAGGTGAAGGAAGCGACGCAGTCATTATGCAGTGGAAATGACAAGCATAGCAAATTAGATCTTGGGAAAATAAGTGGATACAGGACAAGAAAGAATAAGAGGAGCCAAAGATGACTTTGCAGTTTGAAGTCTGGGTGACTGGAAGAATACAGATGTTATTAAAAGGTGACATTTGTTGGGAGTGCAGACTGCTTTGTAAAGGAAGGTGCTTGAAAGGTAAGAAACTCACACCCTCACACTGCCATTGCAGGAGTTGGCTCTGGTTGGTAGATCTGATTTCAGCTTTGAATTTTTTTCCTCCCCATGTTAAAGGAAACTCCAAAGCCACTGGCTCAATGTGCAGTATTCATTGGAACTGATTCCAGGGACCATTGGGAAGAGAAGCTCCAATCCCAGGAACAAGATAAAATAATAATTTCTGTGTCTCAACTCAATGAAACAGGTCAGACAGACTGATGGTTGCACTTCAGGCAAAAGTTACTTGCATTCCATTGGGACAATGGGAAAAAAAAAAAAAAAACAAAAAAACCCAGTCCAAACTAAAAGGAAGATGGAGAATGAGAGCTTATCAAGGAGATACAAGGGTGTGTACAAGGGTAAAAGTGGGGGAAATCATGATACTAGATAATTTATTTACTTAGTAATTTACCAGGTTTCAGCTCCAGTTCTTTTTTTTTTTTTTTTTTAAGATTTTATTTAATTATTTGACAGATCAAGTGAGCACACAAGCAGGGGGAGCAGCAAAGGGAGAGAGTGAAG
This sequence comes from Mustela erminea, assembly GCF_009829155.1. Classification (NCBI taxonomy): domain Eukaryota; kingdom Metazoa; phylum Chordata; class Mammalia; order Carnivora; family Mustelidae; genus Mustela; species Mustela erminea. The sequence goes on along the minus strand of NC_045629.1, from coordinate 14,740,131 downwards.
GAGGCATTCCGCTGAGCAGGGAGCACAGAGCGGGACTCAATCCCAGGACCCTGGGATCATGACTTGAGCCCAAGGCAGACGCTTAACCCACTGAGCCACCCACTCTGCCCCAGTTCTTGCTCTGCTTTGTAGTCATCTATATTTGGTGCACTGTGTGGGCACCCAGCCATGCGGATCAGATTACTGAATTGGACATGTGAGGAACACAGTTTAGTGGTATGCTTAGGTTTGTCACATAGTTGTTGATACTCTAGATGCAAAATATGAAATTTGGCTTGAGAACTGGAGCACAGAGGAAGATGCAGATGCAGGACATCTCCGAACTCAGGTACAGTGAAAGAAAACTGCAGAGGGAATATACCCCAGACTCAGAGTTGTGAGGAGATGGTTTTCTCTTCTTTTTGCAGTCTTATACAGAGTCTAATACAATACTGGATTTATAGAAGATGCTTGTTATATACACGTTGAGTGGAATTAGTACTCACCCAAACTAAAGGCGGTCTTATATACAAAGTAATATATAGCATTGCTTGAAAAAGCCAAAGATCTATCAGATTCAGGGACCCAACAAAGATATTTAAGTTCTGAAAAATCCAATTTGCTTCTAGAATCATGGAGTGGAATTCTCAAATACATAAGGGCAAATAAATGTCTTTTAGATACGGACAGCTGATATAAGACAACAGATATAGCTCAACAAACACTGAAGGAATAAGAATGGATAGGCAGGCTGAAGTTACTACTCTATTTTTCAAAGAAATCCCAGTGGGGATAAAGATTTGAGTTAAGAAGGCATATGAGGAAAGGTTCAACAAATCAGTGATTCTTCTAACTTGAAACTGAAACAAGGATAGTGCAGATCTGTTCACAAATACCTACCTGGTGAATTTCTTTCATCTCAAAAGATTAAGAATAGCTATTAAAGAGACATTTCAATAACTGATTTACGTGCCATCACTTCCAAATGAGTAAAGGCACTGTAACAAAAAGTACATGTAAAGATCATCTTCTGAAGTACATCACTGAATTATTTCTTCCCTGGATAAGCTTCTCTGACCGTGTTTCCCAGTGGTCAGAACTTCATGATTCAATGTTGAGAGTAAAATCGTGAGTTTATATTTTTGTTTATTTATTTTAGAGAGAGGGAGAGGGAAAGATCATGAGAGGGAGGTGGGGGCAGAGGGAGAGAGAGAAGCAGACTCCCTGCGAACAGGGAGCCTGATGCGGTGAGGCTGGGTCCCAGGACCACTAGATCATGACCTGAGCCTAAAGCAAATGTTAACTGACTGAGCCAGCCAGGCCCTTCAAGTTTATGTTTTTATCATTGAATCAGAATGCTCTAAGGAACTGCTAATGGAGACTCTGAAAGGAACCTAACCAAAAAAAAAATCTACTGGCATTTCCAGAATCACTTGTTAGTGTATTAGAAAGTATCCATATCGTGATGCTGAATTTTTCAATTGGAAAAGATATCTCTGTCTTTAGGTTTTTTTAATTGTCTCTACCCAGGAGGATTGAAAAAAATAGTACACAAGCAGTTTTACTGGGAATAAGCCCCAGAAAAAAAATGAATGAAAGAATATCCATTAAAACATATATATTAATTACCTATAATATATCACAAATGGGTTTCTAAGTATTCATCACAATAGGTGTTATTACTGATATTTTAATTATGATGAAAAAATGTGCCCAGAATATATACTGTATACCTTGAGGGCAGAATCACTCTTATTTGTTCTTAATTTTACTGATAGAAAAACTGAGGCCTATCTGTGAGGTGCCCAAAGTGACAGAACAAGCTAATTCCCATACTACTCGGAGCAATAAACTTGCTCAACACTCAAATACGCAACCTCATTTTTCATAAGTTATACATCAGGAAATAGTTTTTATTTTTACATCATCAATAATAGTAAACAACTTAGCTATATTAAAGTATCTATAAGATTCATTACAAAATGCAATGGAGCAACATCTCCCAATATCAATATATTGTAACAGACAGTAAGGGAATTATAAGAGACAGGTAAACATGTATTTATCCAGTTCTTGATATTTCATTAAATTATTCATTTCTCAAAAGCTCTAACAAATGCTTCCCAGCAGATCAAATACATAAAGAAACTTAATTGAAGAGGCGTTTCATTTAAAAAACAATATGCATTATATTATTTAAACGTTTATTAATAAAAATCTGAATTGGTTCTTTTCTTCAGGCTTAGAGAAGAGTAGAAGTTCCCATGGGAAATTTTCTCAGCTTTCCTCAAGGCTAAAGAACTTGGTTTTATATAGATTAATAACCTTAGAATTTTATCCTCAAAGAAATGTTTAATAACCTGATGGATTATGGTATAATGCAAGTGATTTCTATGAAATGTTATCTTCCACTTGTTTTCAGCCCAGCAAAAAGGGATCTCATATAATTGTAGTCTCCTTTCTTCAATGTAGTTTCCATTACTCTCAGAGTTTATCAAGAAGAATAATGATGCTTTGATTAAAAAAGGAACATCAGTGCTGCTGTAGTTGGACCTCACCAAGGGCAGGCCTGCACATCATTCTTCGCTCTTTTCCCTACAACCATGACAGAGAACAATGGAGAAATACATCAGATTATGGCAATTGTGCAAGGACTGCTGTGTGTCTTCAGTTGCTCATGAAGCATGCACATTTCTAACCACTGCCTTGTAGATACTTATTAATCTTCAGGGTTTCCCCTCTCTCTCTATATATGTAGAAATATGTAAAAGAGGCAAAGTCGATCAGCCTCTAGCCCATCAGCCCCAAGTCACCATCCCATTAGCGGGATTCTGAGATCTGAAATAGAAGGGCAACATGAGAAATGGAATATATTCTATATTTCCTCTGCTTTGGAACCCTCACTATCACTCCTCTGGTTCAGTTTCTCTAGCCCTGTTGTATTGCAATGGTCTTGCAGTGGATTTGCTTGCTTCCTGTGTCTTGCCTGTGAATTCATTCTTCACATGTTTCAAGACAGCATGTCAGCTCTACTCTCACTGCCCAGAATTTCCAAGCTTTTTAGGTTGTTGACTCTCTCTACCCCACTCCCACTTTCTCTTTCTGACCATAGGGAATATCCCCTCCCCCCCACTCTGCCATCAATCTCTTTAGATTTCAAAACCTCCGTCACCTTCCCATCATCATATTATTCTGGGATTCCTTTCGTTTCCTGTCCAAATTATAGTGAATGTGATTCCATAAGAATGCTTCATTGATAAAACTTGATTTCCAGTGGGTTCAGGATAAATCATCTTGCAGAAATTTCAAGTGACTCTGTTTTAAAACACTAGGATTTCTTACCTTTCTCTTTTTAATCTTCAATGATACTTCTTTCACATTATTCCAGTGAGACAATTTCTGGTAGCTTTAAAGGCTAAGACCTTATATATCTTAAATCACTTTAAGCATATAAAAGGTAATTTGACGATTCACAATGTATTGTAAGAGTATCTTTGAACACTGGAAACATTTCTGGGCAAAGTGAAGTGCCCTGTTCCCTGAATTGACATTGATCTTGCTTTTTAACATTATAACTAATTTAAAGGATCGTGAATATTCTCTATATGTGGGGTTCTACATATGACCACAAGAAATTATCTATGTGCAGAATTAGTCATTGGGCCTCTTATCTAGGATCTGTGTTTGAAAAATGGTCCATATGTGAATGATTAATCCTGTCCTTCATGGAGAAAACAGTGAAGTGATGTCAATCCCATTAATATTGACTCTGACTTTAGGTAAACCACATCTGAGCAGGAACTGGTTTTTCTCACTCTCTTTACCACTTTTTTTCTCATAAAAGCAAAATTTTAAAAGCCATGTACATTCAACAGTGTAGAATATGGTGTTCAAAGCCACTCTACCCCAGAACATATACTGTGTTAGATGGTATTTGCACATAGCCCTTGATTCGAACTAAACCCTTGGGACCAGATGTGCTTCTGAATGTAGAATTTTGCATATTTTAGGAAAGTGAAACAGTGCATGCATCTTCCATTAAAAAATATATATATATTCACAGGGTAACCCTGAGCTATATCCTGTAATCACACACATGAATGTGTCAGCAGTGGAAATTATGACTATTCACTTGGGAATCATGAAGTTTATAAATGGTCTCTTACAAGATAGAAAAGGTTTTGCAGCCAAATGAGGAATAGGGACAATTTTACTTTTTTTTTCCCCCCCACAATTGTAGATCAAGGCTTTTGGACCTGTGGTGTTTAATGAAAAACAGAACATAGTTTCTGCTCTCAAGGAACGCAACAAGTGTTAATATTTAGCTAGTTCATACTGGTAGGCCAATGCTGGTGTTAAAATATTAAAATATTTTTTTTCTAGTGAGTAAGTGACCATTATCCTAAGCCATTCAAGGACATACCCATCTTTTGGATCCCTGGAGCTTTCTCTGCACCTACTGTGGCCCACCTGGAGGAGTAACTTTGACCCCCACAGTCAACCTCTGCATGGTTGGTGGGGGCTTGAACCATACCAACTGTTACAAAATTTTGAATATCAGTCCTAAAATGGATAGTGATAGTGAATTTCTTTCAGTAGAGTCAGAGGATTTTACAGAATGAGGAGAGATCGAGAGAACTGAGTCACACTTCCCTCTACTTTTTACTTTTTAAAAATTTTTTTAAATTTTTTTATAAACCTATAATGTATTTTTAGCCCCAGGGGTACAGGTCTGTGAATCACCAGGTTTACACACTTCACAGCACTCACCAAAGCACATACCCTCCCCAATGTCCATTACCCCACCCCCTTGTCTTGACCCCCCTCCCCCCAGCAACCCTCAGTTTGTTTTGTGAGATTAAGAGTCACTTATGGTTTGTCTCCCTCCCAATCCCATCTTGTTTCATTTATTCTTCTCCTACCCCCAAATGCCCCGCATTGCATCTCCACTTCCTCATATCAGGGAGATCATATGATAGTTGTCTTTCTCCGATTGACTTATTTTGCTAAGCATAATACCCTCTGTTTCCATCCATGTTGTTGCAAATAGCAAGATTTCATTTCTTTTGATGGCTGCAGGGTATTCCACTACACACACACACACACACACACACACACACACACACACACACCCCACATCTTCTTTATCCATTCAACTGTTGATGGACATCTAGGTTCTTTCCATAGTTTGGCTATTGTGGACATTGCTGCTATAAACTTTCCGGTGCACGTCCCCCTTCGGATCCCTACATTTGTATCTTTAGGGTAAATACCCAGTAGTGCAATTGCTGGGTCATAGGGTAGCTCTATTTTCAACATTTTGAGGAACCTCCATGCTGTTTTCCAGAGTGGTTGCACCAGCTTACATTCCCACCAACAGTGTAGGAGGGTTCCCCTTTCTCCGCATCCTCGCCAGCATCTGTCATTTCCTGACTTGTTAATTTTAGCCATTCTGACTGGTGTGAGGTGGTATCTCAATGTGGTTTTGATTTGTATTTCCCTGATGCTGAGTAATGTGGAGCATTTTTTCATGTGTCTGTTGGCCATCTGGATGTCTTCTTTGCAGAAATGTCTGTTCATGTCCTCTGCCCATTTCTTGATTGGATTATTTGTTCTTTGCGTGTTGAGTTTGCTAAGCTCTTTATAGATTTTGGATACTAGTCTTTTATCTGATATGTTGATTGCAAATATCTTCTCCCATTCTGTCATTTGTCTTTTGGTTTTGTTATCTGTTTCCTTTGCTGTGCAAAAACTTTTGATCTTGACGAAATACCGATAGTTCATTTTTGCCCTTGCTTCCCTTGCCTTTGGCAATGTTCCTAGGAAGAAGTTGCTGTGGCTGAGGTAGAAGAGGTTGCTGCCTGTGTTCTCCTCAAGGATTTTGATGGATTCCTTTCGCACATTGAGGTCCTTCATCCATTTTGAGTCTATTTTCATGTGTGGTGTAAGGAAATGATCCAGTTTCATTTTTCTGCATGTGGCTGTCCAATTTTCCCAACACCATTTGTTGAAGAGGCTGTCTTTTTTCCATTGGACATTCTTTTCCTGCAACATCCTCTGTTGTTCTCCCTGAATTGACCATAGAGTTGAGGATCTATTTCTGGGCTCTCTATTCTGTTCCACTGATCTATGTGTCTGTTTTTGTGCCAGTCTCATGCTGTCTTGATGATGACAGCTTTGTAATAGAGCTTGAAGTCCACAATTGTCATGCCACCAATTTTGGCTTTCTTTTTCAATATTCCTTTGGCTATTCGAGGTCTTTTCTGGTTCCATATAAATTTTAGGATTACTTGTTCCATTTCTTTGAAAAAAATGGAAAGGATTTTGGTAGGGATTGCATTAAATGTGTAGATTGCTTTAGATAGCATAGACATTTTCTACTTTTAACTTTTATTGGTCAGAGGTTTAGGAGAGCAGAAAGCCAATGAAATCACTTGCAATACTGTTTTTACTGTTTTAACAAGGACAGCCAGTCCCCGATAGGGCATGCAGGAAGAGGTGACCCTGGGAAAGAATGTCTTCTATGACCTCTCATCAGTGGCTTTCACAATTATATTATTTATACTTACCTCTGATATAGAAAATTCTATATATGCTCACTGATAATTTTTTTCAACAGATAATAATTTTCGGCATGACACAATTGAAAGAAAACATGATTTGATAAAAAAAAAAACAACCCTATTGTTCTTTGCTTTTTTGGAAATAATGTCCCTGAGCAAATTCCACCCTCACTGAAGCTTATTTTTATTTTTCATCTGTAAAATAAGTATAGTTCCCATCTGATGCCAGCATGTTTGTGGAAATTAAATGAGACGATACATATTGCTAAACAAACACAAGCCATTACCATTTTTTTTATCAGACTGTGACTCTTTTAGATTCCTGTTGTTGTTCTCCCTGAATTTGATCAGCACTGCTGGCCATGCTTCTAAATGAGATGCATTGATCTGTCCTCACCCTGCCCAGGTGGCCAGAGGTCAAGGGGTTGAGTGGATACTAATTAAAACTTTCATTACAATATGCTCCCTCTTCTAATTTAGTGTGAGAGGCAGTGTAACAGAGTAGTTAAGAGCATGCGAATATGACTGGAACATGACGACCTTAGTTCAAATCCGAGCTCCGGCACTGACTAGCTTAAGCAAATTTCTTAATCTCTTGGTTCTTCATTTTCCTCATTGGTTAAATAAGGATAATAATTGCTCCTATCTCATAATATTGCTGTATCTATTAAATGATTTAATAGATATAAACCGCCTAGTACAGTGCTGAGCAGAGATTAAGCTTTGAGTGCTGACCATGACTGGAAGGACACCCGCTTCCAGGAGGAGCCCTTGTCACAGGTTTTGTGGAGTTGTTCCTTGTGCAAGCCCCGGTGCAGCTTCAAGAGACTGCTCCCGGTTCAGTTTCTCCAGAGCCATGCGATCAAAGCAACTCAACGGGCTAGTAGACCTTTCTTATTGTCATTGCTATTACTGCTGTTGTCCTTCTCTTCCTTCTTCACCTTTCCTTTCTCCTCCTCCTCATTGTCCTATGCTCCTTCTCCACTTCTTCCTTCTAAAATTCATCTATAATGCATATCTCTTAGAACTGTAGGGGCCAAAGGCCAACAACCCCAAGATGGGCTGCTGCTGCATAAAGATGATTCTGAGCTGAAGGTCATTGAGACCCTACCAGCTCAAGAGAAACGTTTGCCCCTTCCATAACTACACAGAAGAATGCAAATTGAGGACCTTCCCAGAAGAAGGATTATTAGCAGAGATAAATTTTATCTGAGTGACCTATCTATATGGCAGGGCGAACATCTAATTACCAAACATCTGCTCTACTTCTTACTGCCCCGTGAATTGCATTCCTTTCATCTGAAGTCCCAGACCCCTAATTCCTTCTCCTTATTTCCGTATGACATATGTACCTCATTTTGCCTGTCTTTGCAATTTCCATGCCTGCTCAGATGCCCCATATATACTCTAATAAATTTTTCTCCTGTTAATCTGTCTCATGTTAATTTGATTCTTCATCCAGCTAGAAGGATCCTTGAAGGGGACAAGAATTCTTGCTCCCTGACAGTACAGAAATGTGTGTAACCTGTCACTAGTTTTTGCTCTTCCATCTCTAAACATCCCATGCCTAAATGCTCCCACCACATCTTGAAAATACTGAAATAGTTCATCTCATGCACAAAAAGAAAAAGCTCCATTTATTATTATCACTTCTTCAGATTTTGACTTCTCCTCATTGGACATTTTTTCTAGTCTTATTCCTTCACACATCCAACACTGTGACCGTTATACAAACTATTATAATCTTTATCAGAACCCCAAATGGTGTACACTCCACCAAATCAGTATGTTGCCCTTCCCCTTGCTTTTCCACCAGCCACAAGTTTAGCAGTGTTTATTAGCTTATGTCACAGTTTGCTGACAAACAGTCTTCAATTTTCTCTCCAATTTCCCAATGCTTATTCCTAATATACCATTTGAAAGAAATATTGTCAAGGTCATGGTATTTAAACGACAAGCAAGAATGATCCAAGTTCATGGATTAAAGATTCTGATGCAGTATTTTTTTTTTTTTTAACGTTAAAAAGGATTAAGGTCATGGAACATTCCTTACAGAGGTTTTTCCATATCTACACTCTAAGCCAAAATCTCAGATAACCAAATGCATTTCAGGATAACATGCAAAGTCAGTAGCAAAATTTATTATCTTTGTTAACCCAACTTTGTTAGGAGTATGCGTCTTCTTAACATCACTTCTTTAACCACCTGAACTTTCAGAAAAGAATAACCATGAGGCATACAAGAAAGAGTAATTCAATCCTTTTTCTTCTCTTTTGATTTCTTCACTGGCTTTTTCAGTAACAATGGTTGCTTTTGATCAGGTCCCCCAGCAAAGAGAAATCAAGAAAAAAGCATATGTGCTAATATTGACTGATTTAGCAATCATAAGGCAATGTGATGAAGGAACCAGAAAGTGGAGTAAGTCACCGAGAGTTGAGGAATACCCCAGCCTCTAGAAACTGTAGAAAGCAAGGAACTGATTTTCCCCAAAGCCTCCAGAAGGATAACACGTTAGCCCAGTATAACTAATTTTATTCCTCTGACCTTCAAAAATATAAGACAAATGTGATTTGTTTTAAGACACTTTGTTCATAGTAATTTGTTACAACAGCAAAAAGGAACTAGTACTTATTTTGGTACCAACAGTGGGGGTGCTGCTATAATACCTAAATCATCAGAAACAGAATTTTGGTAGAAATATGGAAATTAAAGGGGCTGATGGTGAGGACTCAGAGGACATGAGGAACATGTTACTGGAAACTGGAGGAAAGGAGATCCTTCTAATACAGTAGCAAAAATCTTGGCTTAATTGTTTCATACACCTATGTGCAAAGCAGAACTTCTAGGTGATAAATGTGGATATTTATCCGAGCAAAGTTTTGAAGATAGGGCCTCGTTTATTCATGTTGATTGTAGTCAAGTTAGGGAGGAAAGAGGTAAACTGAGCGAAGAACTAGTAAGCAAAAAGGAGTCTGGATTTGATAATTTGGGAAATTCTCACTTAACCGGATTGTTAAAGATGCTAACATTAGGAGATTCACTGTCAGAAAACAAAGCTCTGGAGAGAAAGCCTGGGGTGTGCTAGACAACCTTTTGCCAGTACCTGGGAAGAATCAAAAGGTCAAAGCATTCAGTCACATGAAAAACTATTTTAAGAGATAATGCATATGAATCATGGATCCTCTCAGTCATATCAGCAGAAGCCAGGAATAGAGATGAAATTATCCAGAAAAGACCTTTGAATGAGCCTTTGTCTAATGGAGTGAATTCCTGTGACATATGTGGGAAACCCACAAGGTTTTTGCAACTGTTATATCAGCAGAAACATTGCCAGATTGGATTGAAAGGGACAGAGAGGATGAAATTCAAAAATGTTTTTGGATTCCATAAATAGGAACCAGGCTGGTATAACTCACTCAGCTACAAATACACTCCTCTTCATTAAAAAGGAAGAATGAGGGATGCCTGCATGGATCAGTCACTTAAGCATCTGTCTTTGGCTCAGGTCATGATCCCAGGGTCCTGGGATCAAGTCCTACAACAGACTCCTTGCTCAGTGGTAAGCCTGCTTCTCCCTCTGCCTGCTGCTCTCTCTGCTTGTGTTCTCTCTCTCTCTCTCTCTCTCTCTCTCTGACAAATAAATAAAATCTTAGGGGGGAAAAAAAAGGAGGAGTGACTCAGAGGGCATAAGGAGGACCACAGAGTAGAACCTCATTCCTAGAGGATGGAGCCATGGGCTAAGAAGATGGAGCCAGGAGGTGCAGAGGATTATTCTTAGACCTAGAAACTGATGGAGGTTTTCATCTCAAAATTGAATCTCAAAATTGCTTGGGAATAGTGACTTCTTTATTCCTTCCATTTTCTTCCCTTTGGGATGGCAACTGGATAATTTATATCTTAGATGTTTGGTACAGTTCATCAGTGGATCCATCTGAAACTGATGCTTTCTGTTTTGGAAGATTACTGTTTATTGACTCAATGTCTCTACTAGATATAGTCCATCCAGATTGTTTCTTCTTGTGTGAGTTTTGGCAGATTGCATCTTTCAAAAAACTTGTCCATTTGGTTTAGTATTTGCCCTGTGGCTTCACATCTTTTCTTATTCTAAGAAGAGTTCTTCAGGGTTTTTCTTGCTTTTAGAATGGAGCAGCAACATCTAAGTTCCTTGCACAATAGACTGAAAACAGAAATCTCACGAACTAGTTTTTTTAAGCAGTAGAGCTGATGTGTGAAAGAAGGTAATGAAGATGGTGGTTAAGGGATTTTATTCATTCAGTGCTTGAGACGAGCTGCACTAAATAAATCAAGAGATGGGAGAGGCTTCAGACAGAGAAGAGGGGGGACCACAGGGAGAACCACACATGGGGGAACACAGTCTTGAGCATGGATGAAAAAAGTATTCTTGAATTGAGGAGTGAAACATTCCTCACTGGAGATTGCTGATTCCATTACTGATCTGTAGAGATGTTTAAACATAGGAAGACTTCATTTCAATCTCCTTTTAAGGGGACAGCTAAAGCAGAAAAACAAGATATTGAGAAGTGCTAATAATGTGTGATGTTCAGAAGACAAATGGGACCAATATACCTCAGTCCAAAAGACCACATAAACCTTAAATATTCCTCTTCATGACACTTTTCTGATGTACACATCTGGAATTTTCTACTCCCTCCTCCCCCCCAACTACATGACATTTATCTCTACATTTTTTGGTACCAATCTCTCTCTATATTGCATTATAGTGATTGTTTTTCATTTTTTGAGATAAATATTGATTGACAGATATTTACTGAGTACCCACATTGTGCTAGGTAGCCTCATATCTCTTCTTATGATTGAGATTGAGAACCTTCTCTAATTTATTCTCAAATCCAACAAAGGGTCTGAACCAGAATTTTATACTTATGTACATAATAGGCAAGTGCTCAATGAATTAAAAATAAATGAAGTTACTTTAGTCAACACTAAACTGTGTTCAACAGTAAACTGTTCATGCTTGCACACATTAACTAGCGAGATAACAGCTAAAAGGACTAAGCTTTTCTCATGAAATATGTCACTGAATCCTTGTGCAAACTCATGATCTAGATATAGTTATCTCTATTTTACTGTTGAAGAAACTTAGCTTTAAAAAAGTTAAATAATTTACTCAAAGCTACACCACTAATAAGGACTCTGCTCCATGACCAGCCAACTCAAGTAGCTTATTTTTTTAACCAGCATCTTCTTCAATCCATAGCATATACTGTCCATGTAAACTCTTGACTTTTCACCATCAGAATTTATCAAGATGAATTTATCAAAAAAGCTAAGGTCAAACATGAAGAAAAAAAGAATTTAGAAGGCAAGCAAAAAGGAAGAACTTCACCTGAGAATACTTAAGTTGTGTAATCACAGTAATGCAGCCTTACGAGAAAAAAAATTCCTAAGAAGAGAGTCTCTGTTGGCGATGTCCCCTCTTGCGGAGCCTTGGCTCAGCCTGTCCTTGTCTGCTCAGACATAGTGTGTTTGCTGAGATCAGCATGGAATGCCTGCCTGTATGCATAACTCATCACCTGTACGGCTTGACCACAATTTGTCTGACTCCTTGTCATGGCTCATATTTTGTTTTCTGTGTTGGCCCTGGTGCTCAGGTTGCTCACAAGTGCCCTGAAGGGCTTCGCCAAGACCATTTGATGACAATCACCCAGGCTGCCGCAGCACAAGCACTTTGTGGAGTTGAAGGCTCTTGATTGAAAATCACTTACTCCATCCCTGAGAAGTAATATTTTCAGTTTATTTCACACAGACAACACTTTCTCAAATTCAGAGTGGTTGTCTGTTTCCATAGCATAGGTAATTTATTCCAGTTACTTAAGACTGAACTCTAAATCCATGTGCTGTTGGTAATTTAGGATGGATATAAGGAGGAATTTCCTGAGAGCCTTATGGGTTATTAAACACTGAAATGTGCTATGGAAGAAAATTGAAGGACCCTCTTCCTACAAAGGTGTTCAAAACCGGAATCAATGAACATTATCCACAGTGGGCTAGGGTGAACTCATATGAAGGCAAGGATATGGGAGAGATGACTTCTCAAGGTCCTTTACAGGGCTGGCATTCTGTGATTCATTTGCTTTAAAATCAATGATCTGTGTTGAAAAAAATTATATCTTATCAGTATGTGAAGAAAGCAAACATAAAATATTCTAGAGGCAGTGATGAGCATTTATGGTGTACTAAACCAATCCTGCTGCCTTGGAAGATATTTACCAAGTTTCACTGATTGCAAATGTGGCACTGATACTACACTCTGGAGGGGGAAATATACCAGTTTTTAATGTAGCATTTAAAACTCATGCAGTTGTGATGGGATGAGCACTGGGTGTTATACCCAACTGATGAATTATTGAACTCTACATCTGAAACTAATGATGTACGATATGTCGGCTAATCGAATTTAAATAAAAAAATAAAATAAAACTCATGCAGTGAGAATGGAGATAGTCTTCCAAAACATGCGACCTTCATTTACTGCCTATATTCAGTAAACAAGAGAAGGATTAGGAACCTTCCAAAATGTCCCTCCATTCATATTATACATGAACCTGAAGATGTAAATGAGGTTGTACCATGCTATTTTTAAATGGCATCTAGCCTTTTTATTCTTTCATTCTCATAGATTGTTTAGGCAGTATTCCATGTAGCATGGCTGTACTCCAAAATCTGAGGCTTTGGGAAATGAGAATGAATTTTATTGTTGAACAATGTTGATTTACTTGCCTGCTGAGCCTCCAAAAAGTTATTTAGCCTAAAGAATGAATATAACACTGCTTTAACCTTAACAATAAATGAATGAATGGATTGGAAGTAGGTTTTTTGTGTTGCGCTTTTTCATCTTGAACAGTGGAATTGCAAGAGGTAGAAGGACATTTATGTAGAAACGCTGCAAAGAACGTACTAGCATTTTCATCGGCTTTGTTCCTTGGTTTGACAGCGAGTACCTTTGTCATTTCATTTTAACACTTTCTACTTATTTTTTCCTGTGAATGGGTATAACATTATTGATAATTTTCATTTAATTTTGATGGTATCATTTTAATTTATTTACTGAACAAACAATTTCTGAGCACCAAATGTGTTCCAGGCACTGTTCTGGCTGCTGGCATAGAGTAGTGATCAAAAAGATGAGGCCCTTGTCTTTGTACGCCTTACAATACACTAGAAGACACACACCGACAGGAGAATTGTAAGAGAACACTGTTTCAAAGGTGCCATGTGTTTTAGGCAGGAAGGGCTGGCCAAGTGCAAACTCAGAGGGAATTTGAGAGAGAAAAGGGAAAGGTCCGGAGATGGGATGAAGATGGAGGACGGGCTAAAAGAAATGAGGACACACTGAAGAGAACTAAGCAAAATATTTTGTTTAGCATATAGATAAAAGAGAAAGGACACAACAGAGAGGAAAGAGGAGAAACAGTTGGATAGACTTTCTTCAGTCACCTGGGAGAAAATGGAAGTGGCAAAGAAGGAAATGGATGTTACGTATAAGAAACGAAGGAGAGTGATGCTGGAGGAGGACAGAGGAAGGTGAGTCAGTATGAAACTGCTTTTATAAATAAAAATGCATGTCTACTGGATGTGCAAACTTCTGAAGTTGGTGCTGATGCTGCCGGAACCTTGAGGTACCAGGCTGTTTTCCAAAGGCTTTCATATGTCTGACTCATAGCATGACATTAGGTTATGAAAATAAACACTGAGGGAAGAGTAAGACCAGGGCTGTAAATAACATTCCTCCCATCAAAAAGTGGGCTCTATTTTCTCTTCTTTTGAATCTGGGCTTGTCTGTAACTGTTTGACCAATAGAATACAGTGAGAGTAATGCTATGCCAGTTCGGAGTCATTCCCTTAGGAAGAATGGTCACTTATGTCTTTGCCTTAGATTCCTAAGCCACCACATTAAGAAATCTGACTACTCTGCTATAAAAACCATGTGGAGAGGCTCTGAGACTACATGAAGAGGAAGAGAAGCTCAAGGAAGCCCAAAGTTCCCAACATCCCCTCCAAGGTGCCAGTGAGTAAGGTGACTTGGACTCTTCAGAAAAGCCTCCCTACTAGCTGAATACCACTGGTTGATCCCAACTGACGCTCCCCAGAGCAAAAGAATCACCCAGGTGAGCCTTGCCTAAACTGCTGATTCAGAAAGTTGGGGGTTATCAGTCAATGATTGCTGTTTCAAGCCACTAAGTTTGGGTACTTTTTTCCAGAGAAAAAGGTAACTGGAACCACATTTGTTGCCAGGAGTGAGGTGTTGCCATACAGAAATCTAAAACCGGTGACTTTGGGACCTGGCAGAAAGAACCTAGAATGGCCTCAAGGAGGCTAGAAGTGAAAGCTGGAAGAGCCTTGGGAGGTTCATGAATACTTGAGAGAGACTGAGGAGCACATTATTGGAACTGAGGAAAAGGAAACTTTGGTTATATAATGCCAGGACGTTTGGCAACACCTATGACCTGCAGAAATGAAATTAAAAAAATGTACCTATTGAACTCATTGATCTAGCTAAGTGGATTTCTAGACAGAATGCTGAAACGTTGACTATGCCGGCTATGATAAAATAGTCTATTACAAAACATAAAAAAAGAAGTGGGCATTATTCTGTTTTTGAGAAGAATTTAGAGAAGATAAAGAGTTCCCAGGAACGTTTTTCTAGCCAGCAAAAGACTCTCAAAGTAGGATTTGGTCTTAAAGCAAAATTCAAACCAAAGTCAGTAAGACTCAGTATCTGGGCAAGGTTGAAGTCAGGACGAGGTTGTACGACCCTTCGTTTAATACTTCAGAAAGATATAAGGGTATGCTTCACAGATTGTTTTGTTGGGCAATAGTATTTTTAAAAATGTTAAGTGTTTTTGTTGTTGCTGCTGTTTTTTCCAAGACCCTCACCAGTTGCCCAAGACAGGTAAGTGACCATCTTGAGAAGTAATTTAAGTATGGCTTTTACCTAACAGAGGGAAAAATAATCTGATAAATTAGACACCTACAGAATGTATTAGCTGAAAGACTGAATTAAAACAGTATGAAGTGAAAAAGAAAAATTCTGTTATTGGTCTCCTAACAGTCTATGGAAAGGAAGTAGCCTGAGAAGAGTACATAGAGTGCACCTGGTGCATTTCTTATGGGAAAGGAAGGATGACCCAAATTCACAAACGGTGGATCCAAATACCATTGAGGATATTTCCCAGGCATCCGGAACTGGAAACGTGCACCTGGCCAGATTCAGAGTCACTATGAATCAGCCCTGTGCCTCTTATATTTCCCCATTTTGAAGGTAGATGTCTGTTGTGGTTGCCGTAACTGTCTTACGTTGTATACTGAGTGTGTAGGAAACAGATTACTTGTCTCTTTAGCTCAGAGCCTTCAGAGCAAGAGGAACCATATTCCAGGAACCATTCTCAAGGAACTTCATCCAAACCTGCTCCTGATTTTAGATAACTAGATTATGGACTTTGAGATGATGCCATAATGGGATCAAATGGGACGAAACTTTGGGCATCTTGCTGGAGGTGAATGAATTCTGCAAGGAGAAGAAATGTAAATAACTTGTGGCTGTAGGAAAGATGAGAGCAAAGAAACCATGTCTGCGTTACTTAAAATTTCCCTTTTGAGAGTTTGGATCTATTTCCCTTCCATTGAATCTACACTGGACAAGATCCTTGGAGCATTCCAGCATGATGGGTTGGAATGATACTATAACAGTTGCAAGCCTAGACTTTAGGAACTGTAAGTTTCTGTCTTGATATCTTAAATCTCTGAGCTATCATTATAAAATCTGATTTCCCAGTTGGAGATACCACAGGAAGATCTAAGACTACATGGGGAAGGTGAAGAGCCCAGCTGAGGTCACCTCTCTGGATATGACCCTTCAATTGGCAGGCATGTGAGTAAAGCCAGTGGACTTTCTAGAACAGTCCAGCTGAATTCCACTGAAAGATGATGGTCAAAGTTATACAGAAAAGAACCAACCAGCTAACACTGCCCAAATTCTGATGTACAAAATCATGAAACATAATGAAATGCTTTCTGTTTCAAGCTACTATATTCTGAAGTAATTTAGTTTTGCAGCAGGAGATAGCTGGTGCAGCCCCTTAAGAAACTGACTTGGGAGGAACTGAGGATATTTGAGTGGAAAGCTTGTATTTGTATCAGTGGAAGCCTTAACTGTGGGAAGCTTGCATTTGTATCAGTGGAAGCATTAATTGAAGGAAAGATAGAAGCTTTGAGGATTGAAAAGAAGGATAGACCTTTAGTGAGAGGGCACAATGACCGCAAGACAAAGAGGATTATTTATAGGTTTATAATCCACATAAGCAAATAGCTGATGACTGATAGATCTCTGGAAGGCCATATGAGTAATTAATGTTGGTGTGTATAATGTATGATTGTGGCTATCATTGTAAGAACTTTGAAGTGGCCACGGTTCTAGATGAATTTGAGGAATGAATTAGGTAGGTCTTTGAGAGTTCAGATCCTATAGAGCAATTGGTCTTTCTTCTGAGACTTTGACTTCTCTCAGAGGTTTTCTGACACTTGATGAAAATTCTCACTTAATTCAATATATCCATTCATTTAACAAGATTTATCCCCTGCCTATGTACATTCAGTGAGAAGTTCTGTTAAGGATAGAAAGGAGATGCTGTCCTTGAATTCAAGGGATTTACTGCACGGTGTAAAGGGTCAGACAACGAACTGAAATAATTCTAATGCAGGAAAGAAAATAATGATTTCCAGCATTTGGAGAGGGTCGACTGACTATATTTTGGAACCTAGTCAAGGAGCTTCCTAAGTTTAAGAGATAAGAACTTAGTTCCTGAATAGACTTAAGTACCATACAAGGACAAAAAAATAAAGCAAAAAGCCAGTTGCTAGAAACCATTTTAACCAGATCTCCATGCAATTTGAAGACAGAGTGATTATATCCTGATCCCTAGCTTCTTCGTGGAGCTTTTAGAACCTGAAACGTACTACAGTCTACCTCTTAGAGGAATTTCAAGTAAGTGTCAAGTCACTCCAACTAAGAAAACCAGAGGCCCACTTGAGCTTAGAACCAGTAATAGTAGATGAGACATCAGTAACTCCATGAAAATGTTGCTGCCTGAAGTTCCAATATAATTCCTGTTGAAAGAATGAGATACTGAACAAGTTGGACACAGTTTGTCCATGACTTTATGATGGACGCTACTGATTGAATCCCAGAGCCAGAACTCTCCTCATTCTCACTCCTGCTCTCTTGTTTTCATCCAATCCTCCTCTTTCTACAAATTGTTTGTGTACTGTATCACTCAATCCAAAGGACTCTTCCCCCGTGGCAGTCCAACCTTGCCCTGCTTTCCAACCAAGTAAGGCTATTTGCATTGTTCAATAATATATACAATTTAAAAAAAAAAGTCTTGCTTTCTTAAATGATAGCTCCTCTCCATATTTACTTTCCCAGACTCTCTTACCACTGTGGTTTAGATAAACTGGTTTATCAAACAGTTTTTGTCAAGGAGACATAAGAAAATCTCCACTAGTTAGATAGGTAAGGTCATTTGTTTCCTTTAAGAAGAGGTTTCATAAATTGCCTTTTTTCCCTTCTTGCTACCTTGAAAATAGATGTGATGTCTAAAAACACAGAAGACATCTTGCAACAATGAAGCAACCGGCATGAAAATGAAAACCCAACATACTCAGGATGACAGAAAAAGGAAAGAAAGATCTGGGTCATTGATGACATTGTTGAGTTTCCAAATCAGCTGTGAGATCTCTTGTTAAGGACATAATAAACATTCTTATTTACTCCACTGTTGGACAGGAATTCTGATACTTATAGAGGAATAAAATGCTAACTGAGGCAGTTATTTTTTTATTTAATTAAATACATAATGCAACTGATTGTAAGTTATATCATTATTTAATTGTATCATTATTTGATATACTACTGAGCAAGAAAATAAGCCACAAGATGCACAAAATAAAACGTTTCTTATCACTTGTAATTTTTATTTTATACTTCTAAAAAAACCTCTTTTCTATTTAAAAACATATGGATTTTTATCATCGATTCCATCTGTGAATACATTAAAGAAAATAAGTGGAGCAAATTTCTTATAGTGCCCTAAAACATCTTCACATTCAATGTACAGTTGTACTAAGTAATTTTGTTACTCATAGTCTTCTATTACCATGGTTTTTTTCCCCATATAATATCATTCTTTGTCATCAACAGTGTGGATAATGCAATATTTCTTTAACGAGTTTATAAAACAATGAATTCCAGTGTTTGGGCTCTTGAGCCTGCTTTGCATGTATGTAGAGCAAATCAATTTTTGGATTTCCACTTCAAGGCTATCCTTGGACATATACGATTAACAATTTCTAGGACGCTCTCTCCATAGTACTGAGTTTCTAGGAGTTGAGAGTGTGGAACTGTTGTCCCTAGAATTTTCTTCCATGCCACTGTCACTCATTCTGAAAGCTTTTACTTGCTGGTGTTTCGGAAATGCATACATTTTGTGCAAGGAATAAGTACTATGTAAGAACTACTATCTTTCCCCCAGCAACTACCTGGAAGACCCACTCCATGAATGAAAGATTCATCTTTTCTTACCTCAGATTTCTCAGAGGTAAAGATTAGATGAAGTGACTTACTGAAGTACACAATGATTGTCTGTTGTCATAGCTTTAATGTTTAGCGGGACCTACACTGGGATCTTCATCGTGCTGTCCTCTGCTACCTGAGATCTCCAGAGCTGCAGATCCTAGAACTGTACCAAAATTTCACCAAGTCAGCCACTGAAATTGATGGTGACTGAGCCACTCCTACCACTCCGCTTTGATTTTTATAATTTTTTTAAAAGATTTTATTTATTTATTTGACAGAGAGATCACAAGTAGGCAGAGAGAGAGGGGAAAGCAGGCTCCCCACTGAGCAGAGAGCCTAATGAGGAGCTGAATCCCAGGACCCTGAGTTCATGACCTGAGCCGAAGGCAGAAGCTTAACCCACTGAGCTACCCAGGTGCCCCTCCACTTTGATTTTTGAACCCATGTATTTTACATGTGGATAATGCACCATGTGCAGTGGTCACTGATTTAAAGTGTATACAACACACTGGCAAAGAGCATAGCACAGAATGTCATTCCCAAGCTAGAAAATTCAAGGGAACATTACACTACCTCAAACAAACACTTCATGGTGCAGTATATGTGGAACCAGAGGATACCATAATCATGTACCTACTGCTACATCTTCTTTGCTACAACAGTGTTACATGAAGTGCCATGTTTGCAATCAGATACTCTAGGAATCCTTCTGATAAAGGTCCTGACTGACATACTGCAGGCAAGAAAGACAAAACAGGCCTAGAATAGGGATCAATCTGATCACAATGAAAAAACGTCTGTTAAAATGTACAGGATGTCAGGTATAATCAACCTACTAGCAAGTTGCTGGTTTTCTTTCTTTACAGAGTATACTTTAACCTGGTACTGGTATCTAGAAGAGAAGTTGTAATGCTTAAAATGGAAAATAAGCATGGAAATTATAAGGATTTGGCTAAAGAGTGAATGTGTGTTAATTAGAAACTATAGTGATAAAGGTCAGGAGAAAGTACAGTGAGATAGAGGCTCTCCCAACCATTAACGTTGGTAGAGAAAATTATTTAAAATTTTCAGCAAAACTGGGACACCTGGTTGGCTCTGTAGGTTAAGCAGCTGACATTTGATTTCAGTTCTGGTCGTGATCTTGGGGTTGTGAGATCAGGCCCCCAGTACGACTCTGTGCTCACTGTGGAGTCTGCTTGAGATTTTCTCTCTCCCTCTCCCTCTGCCCCTCCTCCTGTTAATGCGCACGTGTGCTCTCCAAGTAAATATATAAACAAAAGCTTAAAAAAAAATCTTTTCAGGGGCGCCTAGATGACTCAGTGTGTTAAAGCCTCTGCCTTCGGTTCAGGTCGTGATCTCAGGATCCTGGGATCGAGCCCTGCACTGGGCTCTCTGCACAGCGGGGAGCCTGCTTCCTCTTCTCTCTCTGCCTGACTCTGCCTACTTGTGATATCAATCTGTCAAATAAATACATAAAATCTAAAAAAAAAATCTTCTCAGCAAATTTACCTTGCAGAATCAGCCAAATATTAATACCATTTGACTTTGTAATTACAATTCTAAAGATAAGAAACACATGGTACAAAAATATTTCAATTGATTTAAAAATAGAGGTAAGTTAAAAAAATGGTGTTAGATTTATAGACTGGACTATTATACTCCTACTGATTTATGTTTCAGTAATGGCAGCAGCTAGATCTGCCTTGGTAAGAAAAACACTGTATCTTGCCACATTTATGTTCTCCATCTTCTGCTGAAATGGTTACTCCATTCTGGAGTTCACTGTTTAGGTACTGGGATGGCTGATAACATAGGCTGCTTGACATGTACCAGATGAGTCATCCTATCCATTCCAATGTTTAATGTTTCCTCTGCAGTGGGGCCTCTCCGGAGTGTACTAACCTGTGACACAAACATTTCCACACTTTATGGAAGTGTGGTCCAGCCAATCTTCAATGAATGAAAGTTTCTATAAGCCCTTGGAGGCTTACTGCACAACCTGTCTCTTACTGCTCATCTGCTTTCTCACCCAGATGACCTTGAAAGCTCAGCCTCCTTACCATGATGTCTGCCAGACATAGTTGTACGTTGTCACTGTGTATCTGAACCTCAATTGTAGGTAAGACCCGTTTTTATTTCTTGTGCAAATTAGGGGATACAAATGGTTATCAAATTAAGTGTCTTGTAGCTATGCAGAGTAAAGATAACTGGGGGACTCCATGGCCTGTTTCTACTAATTTTCATTAAAAAAAAATTTTTATTTATTTGACAGAGAGAGACATAGCGAGAGAGGGAACACAAACAGGGGGAATGGGAGAGGGAGAAGCAGGCTTCCCGCTAATCAGGGAGCCCATGTGGGGTTCGATCCCATGGGATCATGACCTGAGCTGAAGGCAGACACTTAATGACTGAGCCACACAGGCACCCCTGTTTCTACTAATTTTCAGAGTCCACATTCTGGTTGGGGTAAGAGACGTTTGTCTGTTACCAAAGAAATGGGCTTATGGATCATGTAAAGTACTTGGCCTGAATCAGAAACTGCATGCATGTTACTCCTTTCCTCTTGTCTGTCCTACTCAAATCATATTTAAAAGTACTATCATCAACTATTGCTTTTGTATAATTAGTTATTCTATTATTTTAGGTGATGATCTTATGTTAGTCATCTTCCCATCTGGGTTAGTTATGCAATTTCTAGGGTTGTTAAAAAATTGCCTAGGAGCTTGGGGGATACACTGAAATTTTTAACTTTTTATTTTGGTCTCTAATAATGAACAGTCATGTCAGAGCCTAGAAACAGTTTCATCATCAGAGAGAGAAATTTAGTCAGTCCAGTTTTGGAAGGACCAATCATAGGATATATCTCTTTATTCCCTTCTTCCTTGAGGCCATCACTCAATCCTATTACTTCATTTCCTTAAGTTGTAATACATAGGTTAAACTTATTGTAGACAATTCAGGAAATAATAAGGAAAAGGAAGAATATAAAGTTTATCCCTACAGAAATAAGCAATACTAACATTTTTGTATATTATCTAGTTTTTTAAGATTTTATTTATTTATTTGTCAGAGAGGGAGAGCACACACAGAGGAACAGCAGGGAGAGGGGAGAAGCAGGCTCCTTACCAAGCAAGGAACCTGGGATCATGACCTGAGTGGAAGGCAGGCACTTAACCAACTGAACCACGCAGGTGTCCCTCCTTGGTTTTGTTTTTTAGACATATATATTTCTGTGAATATGTTTATATATTATATACATAAACAATATAGTACACTCTTATTTTCTCTTGGTTTCATTTTATAGCCATTGAATGACATCAGTAAAATTATTTCAAAAACATAACTGTAGAAGTTATCTACATCTGTTCAATAGATCTAACATCTTTAATTTACCTTTATTTTTAAACTTAGTATTAATTAGGATAATTATTTTTGCACCGCATGTCTTATTACTTCTACTTCAATTCTCTTCTAAGTGTTTAGAATTGATACTGAGAAATGGAATTACAAGGCCAAATTAATATGTGGTTCAGTCTACAAATTAATTTTGCAGAACAATATTAAACATTTCTTCTCCCACCATTAATGAATCAGACAGCCTGTCTCATCATGCCCTCTCACAACTATCACTGTAGCTTTTTTTGCACACACTCATTTCTTGCTCTTCAATTCTACAGCCAAATCTTTACCATTTCTGTGCTTGTTTTCCATCTCAAGCATGATGGCTTTCTTTTGGGCTTTGTCCCTGCATAAACCCATGGGTTAAAAAGAGCCACTACAGAGCAAACCAGAAAATTCCGAGTCTTAGTAATGTGTTCATATGCACGAATCATCGTTTGACCACATTCTTCCTTTGCTCTGTGGAACTCCCCACCTTTAGGCCAAAGACCCACATCCATCTTTCCCAAACATCTGTGCTTCATTTATAAACTCAGAACTATGGAACTGAAGTGACGCTATCTCTCTCTCCTTTTTATTGATTTTAGCTTTATTAATCTACTCAAAGTAACCTTTCCTTATTAATTTCTTTTCCACTTGCACAATTTCCTTAATACTAAACTCTTCTCCATTATGCTCACAGTTTGCCATAGTCTTCTTCTTTCAGGCCCCAAAGAAGCAAGTCTTGGGATCTCATCCATTCATTCATTCTTTTGTTTATCCAAGAGATATTCATCAGGATAAGAAAGATGCTGGACTCCTGCCTTTTTGGTGTGCTCCTACTGCTTAGAATTCCTGAGGGATCCCAGGGGGCAACAGTATATAACTGGTGATGTCTTATTGCTCCAATTCACTTTTTTTTTTTTTTCATTACTCATTACCTGCCACAAAGTGTGAGTGAGCCACAGGGACAGTTTATACCCCCATCTTATACCATATTCTAAAACCACACAATAATCATCATCTTTATATATTTCATATTGAGTATAAATAGTTGACATCTATCAAACCTTTTTTCCATTGGTTTTCAATTTGATATTAAGCATGGATTGTGTTACTTTGCCTCTTATCTTACTCACTATTCAATTTATAACAGATGTTTCTAATAGCGGTGTTCACATGGTCGCACAGCACTATAAACTGTGTTGTTAGAGCAATGCCTCTTAATATCCAAAACTGCTTTTGTATCCGCTTCTCATCAACCAACCTTTTAAATATTTAAATGTCAGTTACATCTTGTGAGTGTTTGAGTTCAGGATGAAAAGAATGCTGAAAAATACACAGCACGATGAGAGAAGACATGGGACCCCCTAAGGTCGCTCCTCCTTGAGTTGAGGATCTGGCAGTTGCTGATTTGGTCTTAGAGGTTTGTCTCAGAGCAGAAAACTAGGCATTCTCAGATATTCAAGGGGCCTCAACAATTCCAGCCTTGTTTTTGCAAGTCAAAGTAAGCTAGAGTAAACGGGAGTACAGAAACTTTTAAGATGAGTCTCTGGACTCACAGGTGGGTCCGGAGCCCTGAAAGATGCCTAATCTTTTAAATTAGCATCAGTGGGTGGACCAAGTATGTAAGACTCAGGGCTACCAGCATGAGTACACAGTGCTCAACACTGCACGGCTTGTGGAGACAAAAAGAGAGCCCTATGTTCTGCAATAGATCACATCTCTATTAGCTTTTTGATCTATTATTAAAACTTGGCTTAATTATGTTGAGTTTCTGTTGAGCTGGGGAAAGGTAGAGCAAAGAAAAATGAGGAGGATTTTATTCGCTGAGAAGCTAGGCCAGACTTGGACTTGCGGGTGAGTTCATAGAGGAATACAGGTTTGAGGAGCCAGAGAGACTAAGAAGATCCTATAGAACTGTGCCTTCTAGTTTTGCTTTGGTTTCTATCCCAGTTTTCTTTCTCTTTTCTGTATCCTAGGGGATTTGATGTCTGATGTGACTATAGCAACCTCTGCCTGAATTTTTTGTTTATTTACACATTCATGTTTCTTTGAAGCCATGAAAAGGATTCTCTGCTTCTTGTCTGATAGTACTGTGGCTAAGTTCCTACAGAGGCTTGTCATGTAGCATCTTTCAACACACTGAGGACTTGCTTTTATAAGGTGCTATGCAGGGTGCTTTGGGGATATCATTTTATAAGGCAGGGTCCCTCAAGGAGCTAAAATATAGTCAAGCAGATGAAACACGGCACTTATAACTCTAGTACAAATCAGTGTGTAAAAATATCTCATGAAAAATAAAACATTTTAATTTCCCTAGGAAAAGATTGATTGTTTTTTGGTCATAGTAACAAGTAACTCCCAGATCTGGCATTAAACA
Source organism: Mustela erminea (assembly GCF_009829155.1). Lineage (NCBI taxonomy): Eukaryota > Metazoa > Chordata > Mammalia > Carnivora > Mustelidae > Mustela > Mustela erminea. The sequence goes on along the minus strand of NC_045629.1, from coordinate 14,715,212 downwards.
ATCTCAATTGATCAATGAAAACCATAAATCAGTAATCATACATCTGGATGCCAGACATTTTGTGACAGCCCCATATTCTGAAAGTAGCAGCAGTGGCCACAGTCTAATAAACAGCCGTCCACAGCTAAAGATCAGTGAATCCCTAACAGGTCTTGCTTTTGTACATCACTGATCCCGAAACTCATGCTTCTCCAAACATATATGAGAATAGCATTTGCTTTATTCAGAGAGACTGTATCCTGCAAGTGCAATTTTTCTTTGTCCAATAAGCAACAAATTCACCTTACTGTTTTAGATTTCTAGTGCTGACTTCTTTCTTTGACTCATTGGTCTATTTGGTCAGGTGTATTTTCCTTGGAGTCAGAAGGGTATCAGGAAATCAGCAGCCCACGGGAAATCAACCTTCCAAGTCTCGACTGACCAATCAAAAGTCTTTAATAATGTCATTACCAAGTATGGTATTCTGATCATGGGAAATAATTATGCCAGTTGTCAGGATATAGATGATACCACCGACAGAAGCATTCTTTGTAAAAGCAAGACACTAGATAATTTTGGTAGGAGAGCTATAAATGATAAGGCATGCTATCTTTCGCTATGAAGTATCAACAGCAAAATGGGAAAAAAATAAAATGTTTGCCTGTGAGATCAACGATAATCTGCCACCTTCCTCCCACCTTCGTTGATTAGAATTAAGATGGCCAGGTCTCTTATCTCTACTGTATTTTTTTTTTTTCCTTTATAGCCAGAGAGGAAAGGGCCAAAAGTTTTGGAGAAAGAGAATTTGTATTTTTAAATCTAGGCATCTTGGGACGCCTGGGTGGCTCAGTTGGTTGGACGACTGCCTTCGGCTCAGGTCATGATCCTGGAGTCCCGGGGTCGAGTCCCGCATCGGGCTCCCAGCTCCATGGGGAGTCTGCTTCTCTCTCTGACCTTCTCCTCGCTCATGCTCTCTCTCACTGCCTCTCTCTCAAGTAAATAAATAAAATCTTTAAAAAAAAAAATCTAGGCATCTAGAAGAAGAAGAAAAATATTGGAGTCAAAGAGGGAAAATAAAAGACCTGTATTATTATAATTGTAATGTTAGCCACTGGGAAGTATTGTCTGGGAGTTTTTCCAGTATAAAAATAGGCTATAACTTGCTTTACAGAAATTTAGAAAGAAAAGGTATGCAACCATGGTTCAAAAGACATATTTGCTTACTGGATATGGCAAGCCTAAAGCAGGTTAAGACACCTCAAGTTTCACCAGTTCTATTGGTAGAAAAGTCCTCCAGCTTCTAGAGTTATGCAGAGGTGCATGGCAAACTGAGAAGTCAGCTGAGGAGAATTACCATATAAACTTTCACATTTGGGTAACAGATAATGAACAATGAAGATAACTAAGAGTCTATAATCCTACCGGACAGAGGACATTTGGAGGGGCGATTATAGCACAAGGCAGGTGGAAAATATCCCAGAGTGAGGGAGGAAGTGGGGCAGAACCGACTGAGGGAAAGCTATTTCCCTCAGAGAAGGACTCAGAATGAGATGATAATGTGTTTGGTTATCAATGAAAGACCACTGAGACTTATCTCCTGCATGCTTTCCAGCTAACTTTTCAGAGACAGACGTCTTGTTAAAAAATGATGCTTTCTAAAATCATAAGCATAAGTACTAAGAAGTTTACCCTCCTCTCAGGACAGCTGAGAGCTAAAGTAAAAGAGGAAGTCAGGATTCTTTTTGCTCTGAAATATCAAACAAGGTCATGCTGCTTTTTCTGAGATTGGTTTTTGTTTGTTAGGTGATCCCACAGAGAAGAAACTGTCTTCATCTGAGATGATATAATGAAGAACCTTGGCCCTAGTCAACCTCTCCTTAGTATACAGAAGTGTAAAAGAAACCACCTAAACCTCACAAAGGCTTATGATTTGATTAAATTAATCTAGAATGGAGGCACCTTCCTTGAATAGAATTAATTATCAGCCAACTTCTTTCTTCTTTTCAATGGCCACCTATTATAAAAATTGTCTTATGACCCATAACTGTGCAAGCCGAGACTATGGATTTTAGATTACACATTTTGCTACAAAAAGGGTTGGAAAGGGCCAAAGATCCATTGAAAACCAAATGAAGGAACAAAACTGTTCAAACTAGGGCATGAATTACTTAAATGCCTGCTCTGAAAATATTTCTATATATAGTTAAATTTAAAAAGCTTAAAAATTAGCAAAAATAAAAATATGAAAGAAATCATAGAGACTAATATAAATAAATGAGGTGAAAGAGAGATATTTAAAATTCCAAAGAATTAAAAGCTTGCTAAAATAAAGACAAAAATAAAATGTAAGAAAAAAAAGAAAATTTCAAGTGAGTAATTGAAAATATACTTCAGAATATTCCATAAAACCACTGAAATTTTAAAAGAAGACAACAATATAATCAGATACAATGAATATTTTTTGAAGGACTAGCTTAAAGAAGAACAGCAAAAAAGAAAATGTTAAATGATTCAATGATAATATTCTAAGACTTAATACCATGGCACAGTGGCATATGTTCTCATAAGAGAAAGCCAGTGAGCACAGCAGAAAATACTTGACCTTTCTATATACATGCAAAAAGCCTTTCTTTTATTATTTTTTAAATCAAGATTCTCCTTATTTAGAAGGTAAAGGTATTCTAATACATGGATACAATTTTATTGAATTAAAATATCATATCTACAATAGTATAATAGAAACATTTAACTCTAAACAAAGATGTAAGTTAAATACAAGATAGGCACAATGGCCAACCCCTCCTACTAGATGTTCCTATCACCTACTGCCTACTCAAGACTTTCTTTCCTGCAATTTTACTTCTGTATTTTGAGGTGCTAAATTATTGCCATCAATACACAAATATACTTAAAATTTCCCATATCCTAAAATAGATTTGTATACATCAGTGAATCACTCATACTCAGAATGTAAAAAGGATATCTACAAATCAGTGAGGAAAAGAGAGTTAATCAAAGAGAAAAATGAGAAAAGGCTAGAAATGACACTTCTCAAAGACAATGTGCAGTGGGCCAATAAACAGATGACTTCGCTGGTGTTCAGTGAAATGCAAATTAAAACCATAGCGCAATTGATAAAATGAAATCTTAAAATGGCAACTGCATGTTGACAAAATTATTCAACATCTGGCACTCTTATACAGTGCTTTAAGAAAAAACAATTTGTAGAATTGTTTGGCTATAGTCATATGTATGTCTTCTATGACCCAGCAATTCCATTTCTAGATAAATTCATCATGTGTTCACCAAAAGTCATATACTAGAAAATACACCGCTATAACCTAGAAAATTATGACTAGTACTAGCAACTTTATTCATAATAGTCCAACACGTGTAAATGCCCAGATTCCCTTCAACATATTAATAAATAAATAAATTGTGGTATATTCAATAGTAAAACATTAAACATCAATGAATGAGAATGAAAAACTTACAACAAAGTGAGTAATTCTCACAAATACAGTGCACTGCAAAGAAAGACATGAAAGAGTTGTCAACACTAGTGTCAGACATTAGTATAGAGATTGATCTTCTGAGGGTAATTAATGACAGCATGGAAGGCTGGGGTTTGTAGGAAGGTGGTAACATTCTATTCTTTGGTCTACAGGCTGCCGAGTTACTGAAAATTCATCAAGTATCTTTAAGATTCATGTAGCTTTTGGAAGTATACGCTTAAATTAAAAGTTGAAACAAGCAAGCAAAAACTTTGACCCCCCCCCAGTGCCTTCAGTTACCACACATTAAATACACACCTAATTAATATAAATATAATTAATGTAAACACCTTTTATAATTAATCTTCTCAACTAAGTGTTCTGTAGTTGCTGTATGTACTGTATCCATTTTCTCCTGTTGTTTTCTCTGTCTTTTGTACTCACTGCTCAATAGTGAGACTCTTTTTAAGGCCACTGATGATGCTAAACCAATGTTTCGTTTTTAATCTTCAGCTTAATCAACCTTCTTGTAGCACTTGCCACATAGACTACTCCACTGTTCTTGAGACCTTTGTATCCCTTGCCTTTGTGACACTACATTCTCCCCACTGGCTACTCCTTTGTATTATTTCTCACTCGATATTGCAAATAAAACCAGGAAAATGGCATAACTAGAATTCAGAGAACACCACAAACCTCCAGTGACCTGTAAGTAAATGCCGATTTTCAGCAGGCGGAGACGGGGAGGGCGCTAGGAGGAAGGCTGTGAAGGCTGCTGAGGAGGAGAGGATTGGAGGAGAAACGTCTGTGATTGATCGAAGATCCCCTCAGAAAGATAAAGTCCACTGTAAGTGTGAAATAACTGAAAAATATTTAAATATTTCTTTTTTTAAGATTATTTATTTATTTGAGAGAGGGAGAGAGAGTGCGAGCAGAAGCAGGGGGAGCAGCAGAGGGAGAGGAAGAAGCAGGCTCCGTGCTAGGTGACGAGCCCTACACTAGGCTTGATCCAGGACCCTGGGATCATGACTTGAGCTGAAGGCAAATGCTTAACTGACTGAGCCACCCAGGCGCCCCCTGAAAAATATTTCTGATAAATCAGAGCACTGATAGCAGAGAAGGGACATAAGAGTGTGTGGGGCTCAAAGTGACGAGACTGAGAAACACTGTTTTTGAGGGATGAGCATACCAGAAAAGGAGTGGCCTCCGTTGTGGGCTGAAAGGCGAAAGAAGAAAAAAAAAGAAGCAAAGGGGGAATATTGGGATCCTGCTAGAAAAAAGAATAAAAACAATAAAATCAAGGGCATACAAGCTCTTCTCACACGAACCAAATACACCAAACAAACCAAGAATTTCCCATTCGTGAAACAGGAACTTTGCAACCCATTCCACTGGCACCCTGTCCGCTAAGGGCACGGACTTGGACTGTCATACCCACGCACTGCTCCTGCAGGAGGAAAACAGAGGGAATCAAATGTTTCACCCGATGCAAGTTCTCTCTCAGGAAACCAATCACAAAGCAGAAGAAAACTCTCACATAATATTGCAAACTGCATTATATAACCTCAGACGAGCATTTGTGAACCTATAGCCAAAATAAGAAAGGTATATATTAAGAAAGAAATAAAATAAAAGCTGATTGGACTCAGAGAAGAAGTGGAGGAAAAGAAGGAAGAGGTGGGGGAGGAAAAGGGGCGGGAGAAGAAGGGAAGGTGAAAAAGGGGAGGAGGGAGTGGAGGAGGAAAAGAAAGTATAATAGCATCGATGGCTAAATTATATGAGGTGCCCCAGGGAGAAAAGACTTTAACAAATATTTAATAAGGGACTTTGGAGAAAGGTAGGAAAGTAATCAGAGGAATAAAAATGAGTAAACCTAAGAAGTCAAAAGGGTGAGGAGCAAAATGGTTAAAATGCAAAATAAACAAATATGAAAAAATCATATAATATGGAGTCTCTGACATTGAAAAACAAAATAATAAAACGGAACACATATTTAATTTCTTAATATAAACATTCCTGGAAATAAAATGAAAACTCTTTCTAACTATAGAAAACACCCAGTAGGTACCTGAGAGCCTTTCTTGAAATGCCTCTGGAGAAATAAAGCTGGAGGCGGTAAGTCACTCACAGCAAAGTGACACTGGGGTTGAACTGTTAACACTTCTAGGATGACAGCAGCAGATACCTCAGCTGGAATCACAGCTGCTCTACCTCCTCATCTGCCTACCCCCACACTAGGGCTACTGCTAGAAGTCAGTCCACCCTTGGCATATTGTGTGTATTTCTGTGTGCATTATTCAAAATTCCCTGGTGGGTTCCTGTCATATACACATAGAACCAAGACCTTTAGTCTCTCTCTAGGCCTAGACATCAAAAGGTCCTAGCTGAGGGACTCCCCTCACTTTGCATTTGCCTGAGCTATCATCCTTTGAATTATTTGCACTCACTCGCTGTGGTAAGGTATGTTTTGACATACGATACTTTTAAAGGCGAGAGAGCTGGCCAGATTGGACCTTAACAATGGTTAACTCCAAGATGTATGTTAATAAATCCATAAGACTTTAATGATTTAAAAAAATCTTTAGGACTTACAAGCAAATCCTTTCGACTTACAGGCAAAATGATCAATAATTTAAAAGGACAAGAGAATTAGACTGACAATGGATTTCTTAAAAGCAACATAAAAAGCAAAAAAAAAAAAAGTAGCATTTTTCCATGAAAAGAAAGTGAATCAAAGATTTTATACTCAGAAAACCTGTCATTTAACTATCAAGGATATAGAAAAATGGCTTTACATGTCCAGGAATCCAGGTTATACTTTAATCTCAAGCTCTTGAAGAATCTTCTAGAGAATGAGCCAACCAAGAGATAATGCAAAATCTTCAGCAAAAGGAATTGTGATAAGCATTTATTCTACTGAAGTGTAGAACTAAAATTGAGGCTAAGGTATGCAGGAAGGTGAAACAATGGCAAATAAGTATTTGTGTTCTCACAAAGTAAAAATAATGCAACTAAAATAATGAAAGAAAGGAGAGCAAAAGAGGAACATGTAATAAGCTCAGTGATTTTTGTATAGGCAATAGGCAAAGCCAAAAGATACTACTAAAAATCAACAAATAATAATGTTTATAAAAGAAATCAGGGCACTAAGAGCATTAGAAAGGCTTAAGTACAAGGTAATTACTAGAAAAAAAGTATCAACTAGTCTAAATAGTAAATGAAATATAAAATGGAAAGTAAACACAATCAATGCAGCAAGAAATGACATGACACATAGAACAATTGTATAATTAAATACATAATTGTATAAATGTATAAAAATTACAAAATGCGAGTTGTCTTAACAGTATATCAGTAAGCATAGGTGGGCTTTAATTCAGCTATTAAAAGAAAGCTTTTAATTTTATTAACAAAGTAATGCCATGCTGCAATTCTGTACATAAGTAATATATCTTCATGATACCAATTGTGCCTTAACATTTTTACTCATCTCTTATGAACACAAAATACTCCATGTATTTATGTAACTCATGTTATTTAAATGTATCAAACCCCAAATACTAATATAAATACATGGGATAAATAATTAGGCAAGGATTATTTACTTTACCAAACAGATCCACAGCAAGACCTTCTTAAATTAGAAGTCACTATAGTACATTTACTTATTATGAATAATTCCCAAGATCTTTAATGAACACATAAATGTATATATAAAGAGAACCAAGCAATTAAGATCTATACATGTGAAGAATATGCACATCACGAGCACATAATTCCAGACATCCTTAGTAATGCTAAAGCGTTTGAATATTTTCTTATCTGTATCAGTGGGGACATTCTAGATCATAATCAGCTGGAGGACAGACAAAGGCTAAATTGAAATTTCTTTGCCTTGCATTTGTGTAAACTAAAAAATGTTAATGTCAACAGGCTGACCTGGTATTTTCCAATGTTTCATCAAACTAACGCTGTTATTCAAGTGTGAAATATACAGAAAAATATCCACTGTTTTGTCTGGTATCTGCTTTTCCCTCTGGCTGACTGTGTCAGGGAACAAAGAAGTTCTCCATCCTCAGGGTTCAATGGTCCACACTGTTCAGGTTTAGAGAGAGCATAAGCATGGATGGTGTAGAAAGCCCAGGAGAGTAGCTTCTCAGGGTCAAGAGGACCAGAACAACAGAAAAGCGTCTCACCCAGCTACTGTGTGGTCAGTGAATAAAGGTGGCAACAGTTCTAAGAAATGTACTCAACTTAAAAAAAAAAAAAAATCCATTCCTATTCTAACCTCACCAGTGGAAGAGAAGGCAGAGGGCTTCTGCCCAAAACTTCAGGTGAATGAAGAGGTGTTCTCTATTCTACCAGCAACATTAGAAAGAGGGAGGGAATGTCTGCTCTGTTCTTAGCCCTTCACCTGCCAAGCTTCATCTGTGAGGTGTCAGCATTTTCTGTCCACAAAGAGATACCCTACCTCTCTAGGTTTGAAAAGATGCTCTGGAGAAAACAGAGCATTGATGGGGAATTTAAAGAGCAGCGGAAACAATAAAAGACATAAAAGGTCAACTGATCCAAACATTCTGGCTGCCAGAGCTTGCCTGGCCCTCAGCTTCCCGAGAGCACGAAAGGCAGTTAGGAAGCACATTGGGTCAGGGCATGCTTGAAGTGACTGACAGGGGAATGGCTCCTTTTCCTGGAGCTCCGTGTATTTGCCTCAAGCACAAAAACTTCGCTTAGGAAGATCTTCCCTGTCTGCTGCACAGTGTCTTAACTTCTTAACAAACTGTTCTTCGGGCAAAAACTGTCACATGGAGATGGCTGATTACATTGGTTCTTTGAAAAAAGAATAATTTCTTGAAGAATCTCTTCTTTCAGTGGGTACAAATGTCTTAAAGATCCACTAGCACTAACTCATACTGGTTAAAAAGAAACACAGTTGCCACTACCTTGGCACATAAGTGACAAATGAATGATGGGGATGCACACAGAAGATGTTTTTTTCATTTCCCTGCAGGTTCGATCAAGGAATGCAGTTTATATGGTCTTTGAGAACAGTTCTACTTTTATAGCCCATGAAGCCGTAAATGTTTTCTGAACTCTTTTGAGCTGTGCCCACACCTTTATACTTTTCCCTGCTCTGCTTTGAATTACTGATGGAAAGGGAAATAACTTACCAATTCTATGCAAAATCAAACTGTGTGTATTTCTGTGTGCATTTGTGTGAGAGACCGCTTGTGTATATGGAGCCCCTATACTCTTAATCAGTTAACAAACATAAATACCTAGAGCCGTAAATATGTTAAAATGATGGTAAAAATCCACTGGAAAATAACTTTAAAGTGGATCCTATTAATTTCCCATCTTTATGACCGCATTTATTTGACTTTCAAGATTATTTTGAGTTTGTGGCAAACTCTTGCTTTTGTCATAGTATGTATAATTCCACAGGGTAGAGAAAAGTAAAGGAGCAAGAAGTAGGGAAGGTTAGGAAAATGCATATAACAGTAGTGTATTTCGGTAGAGGTAATGGAGATTGCTAACTCTGCATAGGGTTGTAAGATTTACTTTCAAAATGCCTGTTAGACTTTCATTTGTAATACTGGCATTAAAAACTCTGAAAGAGTATTTTTATTTCCTTACTTTTTTAGTTTTTAGGGAAAATCTTTATTTTTTTTTCTTAAAATCATGCATGAGTAATCTGGCAATATATAATAGAAATTCAGAACACATAACTAAAAAAATTGAAATCTCAAGGTACTTATACTATCTGATAGAGATCATAATAGCATAGAAAACGACTATTCTTAGCCTGACCCCTAGTGTTAACAGCGAATAAGCATGCAGTCTGACAGTACTGGACCAAGACAAAAATTGTTTAAAAGAAATACGTGACAGTAATTTTTTTTCATTATAAAATAATTCTCCCTTAATGCGTAAATACAGAGCATGGGCACATCAATCCAGAATGAGCTCAGAGATGAGCATCTTCATTTGATTAAAGGGAAACCTGAGTCTGATTGTTTTGGGATGAAATAATTAGTCTGAATTAGTTCATGGAGCTGCACTTCAGTCTTTGTACCCACTCCACTGACCATGAATCTATTTTACAACTTCGGGAAGACAATCTCTGACTTTTAATCCTTGTGGTCACCAGTCCCCGAGCACAACTATGGCTAAGACATGCGTTCACTCCTTGCCTGCCCTGAAGTTGGCAAGCAAGTTCAAGTTACTCAAAAGCCACAGCAGAAAGGGCCGGAGAAAGAATTTATTCTTCATTAATCTAGTCTGAGTTTAGAATTGTCTGATGTTTCTCTAAACAACTGAGACAGTTTTGGTAATTATCCATCCATTTACAAGATATTTCTAGATACAGCTCTAAATAGTTCAACCAATCCAAATGTTTCTCTCTGTTCCCTGGTAGGGGGAACTCTCTTCTTACTGCAGAAGCCCCCAGAAGCTTTGAACGGGGTGTCTCCCCAAATGACATTAGCAGCCAGGGATCAACTTTAATTTATCCAGGTAATATATTCTCAACAGATAAAGAAAAGGAGAAATGTGAATTGTTTCTTATTTTTCTGAAGATCTGAAACATCCAGCTCTTTTTGTCTCCTTACCTCTTACATGCTATACTTTTTTTTTTTTTTTTAAGATTTCATTTATTTACTTATTTGACAGAGATAGCGAGAGCAGGAACACAAGCAGGGGAAGTGGAGAGGAGAAGCAGTTTTCCCACTGAGCGGGGAGCACAATACAAAGTTCGATTCCAGGACTCGGGGATCAGGACCTGAGCAGAAGGTAGATGCTTAATGACTGAGCCACCCAAGCGCTCCTGTTATACTTGTTCCAATATCCTAAATCTGCATTTTTTTGGTCTTATTTGTGAATTTTTCTACTTCTTTTGTTCCTGAATTCAGTTTATAAAAGCCTTCCTAATGGTAATTACCTGGTTTTAGATGTAGGATAATTCAACTTTGCATCCTATTACCAATCTAATAAGCACATTTACTTCTTAAACCTGGAAATTGCCACAGCATGTTCTTGAATACTTTTGATAAAACTTACCAAGTTGATTTTTTACCAGAAATCTGAGTAGCTACTGTTCTAATTATTACTCAGTTTCTTACCTTAAGATTATTTGGGGGGGGGGGAGGGTAGATATTTATAAGCTGATTAAAGAAGGTCATGCTTAGAGGTAGCATAGTTTTTACTGGTTTTGATAGAACACAATTCTCATTGTCTTAACTATTTGTTCTCTTGTCTCTTACTGTATTGATGGAAATAGATGAATAAAAAAGTGATTTCAGAAATGTCAAAATAGACTTGCAATAACACTTTTGTGAATTTTTGATAGAGCAATTACAATGGAGTATGCTACATACATTTGAATCTTTGCTGTGTTTAGAAGTTTGCCAGGATTAAAGAAGCAAAAAACATGATAAAGATAATTTTTGAGGGACTACTAATTCACAGATCATGAACTATGGTGACTCAGATCCCCATCGCCCCCCCTTAACTGCTATCCCTTTCACCTCCACCCGTGCCCTCACTTCAGAGATCCTTGATTCCTGTCTGCTTTCCCAATATGGCGCCCAGCAACCTAACCATTCAGTGAGCTTCTCCACTAATATCCTGATCAACCTCCTTCGTTTTTTAATATGGGTTTCTGTTGCTTGCATCCAAAAACCCTAATTAACCCAGGGTAGCAACATTACAAGTAACAAGCAAAGGCTGGAATTGGTTCCAGGCAAAATAAGGCAGGTGGCGGTGACAATTCCTATCCATAAACCCAGAAAGGAATGTAACACTCCATGGAATAAAATGGCTAGATTAGTTAATTAAATCACCACCTGTGCTTATCCCAAATCAAATTCCTATTTATAGCAAGACTTGGGGAGATCGCACTGTTCTGCTATGGAGAATAAGAGATGTTCCAGACCCCAGGGTGACAAAATGCCACGCCACAGCACCGTATGAGGCAAGCATGGTTATCATAAGAAGCAGTAGGACAAGCACAGTAAACACATTTTGATTCACAGTATTGTCATGGTCAATTGAACATAGTTTCCTGGAAGAAAATAAAAAATGAAAATAAAAATTCGGGTCTGGGGAACCAAAGGCTGTCAGGCGCCATTGCAACAAATGGGTTCAATCTTCCCTCATTCCCCAATCCTGAAATCGTTCACAGGCAAGAGCTTCTTTAATAAAGGAAAGCAAGGTGGACTTCAAAATGAACCCTGAAATATATCCATTATGTATGCCCTAGTGCGATTTTCCCTAACCATAATCAGAGGGTCCGAAAGCCACTTACCAGGGTACTTCCTTAGTGTAATGAAAATACCAAATCTTTCACATGCTTTCAGGCACTGTCTCTGAGCTAACTGCTGGGAACCCAAAACACTGTTTCAAACCCCGAGTCTTATTTGGGGCTTATGAGCTATAAAAGGGCAGTGAAGTTTTCACATTAACCTCCTGGAAAAACTAAACTCCAATCCCATTTCATGGTTATTTTTAACAGTTCCTGAATGTAATATCTTGAGTAGACAGCAGGCAACATCCCAACATTGATGCCATCGACCAAAACCAATGATTATATAGGGCCAAGTCCCTGGACACCTCTCTTCCTATTGAGCAGCACATCATAAATCTCAGTACTCTACCTTGTTAGGGAAATTAGCAGGGATTAGGGAAATCATCACAAACTTAAAAGATTTAAGAGTGGTAATTTCACAGCCTCATTTAATTATACAGTTTGATGCAAAAATGAACAGGCTTAAAGTAGCAGGCATCTGGGGATTTTGATTATCTGAAAAAAGTGCTCATTTTACTTTGATTCTTGAAAGATAACTTCTCTGGACATTAATTCAAGGTTACTAGTCATTCTCTTTTAGGACACCAGAGACATTAATCTAGCTGTCATTTTTGCTTTAGAGAAGTCACTTGTAAACCGAAAGGCTGCTACTGTGATTTTTTTTTTCTTTGATTTTTCTACAGTTTCACTGTGATGATTCTTGGTATGTGTTTTTTTCTTATTTAACCTGCTTGGGTTCATTGGGATTTTGAATGTGAAGACTGAGATCTTTCATCATGGAACATGGTAAGCTATTACCTTTTGAAGTATTGCCCTGCACCATTCCTTCTTTTCTCTCTTTCAGGAACTCATGTCTGGAACTCACTCTCTTCTGTTAGCTTCTTAACCTCTTTTCTATTTTATCTATTTTTTGTCTCCTTTCTTTTATTCTGGATGATATTTTCTGATCTCTTTTGATTTTCTCTTCATTTATATCTAATTTGTTATTAAATGTTCATCACATTTTTAATTTAACTTTAGTTAATTAAGGGAACTTATTTTTATAAGTTTTAGATTTACAGAAAAATGAAGAAGCTAGTACAGTTTCCATATACCCACCTTCAGTTTCTGCTATTATTAACATTTTACATTATTTTAATAAATGTGTTATAATTTTAAGATTTTATTTATTTATTTGACAGATGGAGATCACAAGTAGGCAGAGAAGCAGGCAGAGAGAGAGGAGGAAGCAGGCTCCCTGCTGAGCAGAGGGCCCGATGTGGGGCTCGATCCCAGGACCCTGGAATCATGACCTGAGCTGAAAGCAGAGGCTTTAACCCACTGAGTCACCCAGGCACCCCAATAAATGTGTTATAATTAATGAACTAGTGTTGATGCATTATTATTAACTTAAAGATCATAGTTTATTTAGATTTCCTTAGATTTTCCCCTAATGTCCTTTTTCTGTTCCAGGATCTCATCTAGGATTCCACATTAAATTTAGCTGTCCTCTCTCTTTGGCTGTGACAGTTTCCTGATTTTCCTTGTTTTTGTTTTTGTTTTTGTTTTTAAAGATTTTATTTATTTGACAAGGAAAGAGACAGAGAGCACACAAAGCAAATGAAGTAGCAGGCAGAGGGAGAAGCAGGCTCCCCAGGACCCTGGGATCATGACCTGAACCAAAGGCAGACATTCAACCAATAGAGCCATCCAGGCACCCCTTGACTTTCCTTGTTTTTAATGGCCTTGGCAGTTTTGCTGAGTATAGGCCAGGTATTTTGTAGAATACCTTTTTACTGGAATTTGTCTGATGTTTTCTCTCATGATTAAGCTGGAACTATAGGTACTTGGAGGAGATCACAGAGGTAAAGAGCTGTTATCATTACATCATAATAAGCACACATACTACCAGTATGATTAATGACTTGTCGACACTGGCTTTAATCACCTGGCTGAAGTTAGTGTTTGCCAGGTTTCTCCGCTGTAAAGTTTTAGCCCCGTTAACATGCATTTTGGGAGAAAATCACTATGTGCAACACATACCTACAGAGTGAGAGTTATGCTTCCCCTCCTGAAGTGGAGAGTATTTATTTAAATTATTTGGAATTCTTCTGCATGAGAGATTTATCTCTTCTGCATTTATTAATTTATTCAATCTCTTATTTATATATGTATAAACGTGATATTTATTTCTGAATAATCCAGTATTATTCATTCATTTTGTTGCTCAAACTGTTTCAGCTTTGGCACTGGGAGCTCTGTCAGTGTTCCCCTTTTGTTTTTTTGATATTCCTATCAATATGGTTTGGGTTTTTTGGTTTGTTTTTAAGCTACTTCTTATTTTCTGGCACTACAAATGCTCCAGGCTCATCTTGTATATTTTCTGTCCCAGTCTTAGAATCAGCCATTTCTTCAAAGAGCCTTGGTCCCGTTTTTAGAGAATAGCATTAGAAACCAAAATGTGGATGCAAGTTACAATATGGGATGCAAGTTACAATAGGGATGTCATTTCTTTTAGGCCATTTTATCCAAAAAGCAGAAAATATACATGATATATAACCTGTGTATTTAAATAGATCTATAGGGACGCCTGGGTGGCTCAGTTGGTTGAGCAGCTGCCTTCGGCTCAGGTCATGATCCCAGCGTCCTGGGATCGAGTCCTGCATCGGGCTCCTTGCTTGGTGGGGAGCCTGCTTCTCCCTCTGCCTCTGCCTGTCACTCTGTCTGCCTGTGCTCACTCTCGCTCCTCTCTCTCTTACAAATAAATAAATAAAATCTTTAAAAAAAAAAAAAAAAAAAGAAACTATCACAAAAAAAAAATAAATAGATCTATAAATATTTCTATATACAACCATCTGTACCTACATTAAGCTAAACATGAATTCGTTTGATGCCACCATGGGTATTTTTAGGCCCTTCTTTTCACTTTATTGTAATCTCCCACTCCAACAGTGAGGAATCTGGCTCCCACTATCTGTCACACATTTACTTAATTGTTCCATTCTGGTATACATGTATAGAACTGTCAGAATTGGTAACACATAATCCCATGGGAAACAACTTTGTCGATTAGAATACAGTGCTTCTGTTGTAGTTCCTTATATCTTTTGTCTCATAGATGCGGCTCATTTCTAATAATACTCAGCTTATCACCTTCCCCCCACCCCTTCAGGGAGATTCTTTCAGTTGTTTTGTTTGTAATACAGTTAGACCTCCTTGTCACAGTCTGCATTTCTTTCTGGAATATCCCAAACTCCTAAATGATAATTAAAATTTTGCATCCATTAAGGTTATTTTTTTTGTGATACATAGTTCTAAGAGTTTTGACAAATGCATAATATACTGCATTCACAATTATATTATCACAAAGAATCACGTTATTCCCCTAAAAATCCACTATGTTTGATCTACGTCTTTATAGTTTTATCTTCTATAGAATGTTACATAACTGGTTTCTTTCACTTAGTAATATGCCTTTGATATTTTGCCATCTGTCTTTGTGACCTTTTAGCTCATTTCTCTATATCTCTGAATAATAATATTGTGATGAATCACGTTTTATCCACTCAGCTTTTAAAGGACATCTTGGTTGCTTCCATTTTGGGGAGATTACCAATAAAGCTGCAATAAACATTTACAAGAAGGTTTTTGTATGGGGTTGGCTTTTCAAATCAATTGGGCAAATACCAAGGAGCATGTTTGCTGGATCATATGGTAAGACTGTGTTAACTTTGTAAAAGACTGTCAAACTGTCTTCCTAAGTAAACATACCACTTTGTAGTCCCACTAGTAATGAATGAGCATTTCTGTTGTTCCTCATGCTATTATCTTTGAAAAAGTTTTTGTTTAGTTCATGTTTCACAGCAGTACCCACCCCAAATTCATTTCTATATGCAGAAGTGTATATGGATCCATGTTTTTTTACATGAATTTTTAGATAGAATATTTGATGTTTTTGCAATTATAAGTGATAAATTTATTTCATTTTTAAACACCTTATTGATAACATGTTGAAATGCAAATAATTTTTGTACATTGATATTTTATTTGGCATTATTACCTAACTTAGAAATTAATTCTTACAAGTTATTTGTAGAGATATATAAATTATATCTTTCTTCTTTATCGAGGTATAGTTAACATACAATATTGCATGAGTTTTAGGTGCACAACATAGTGATTCTACAACTTTATATATTAGGCTATGCTCAACACCGTGTAGTTACCATCTGTAAGCATGTAACTCTGTTATAATACCATTGCCTATATTCCCTATGCTATACCTTTCATCCAGAACTGTAAGCTTGTACCTCCCACACAGTCCCCTTCACCCATTTTGCACACCCTATCACACTCCTTCCTTCTGGCAATCATTAGTTTGTTCTCTGTATTTACAGGTCTGTTTCTGCTTTTTTTATTTGTTTGCACAGTTGGTTATTTTTTTTAGATTCCACAAATTAAATGAAACCATATGGTATTTGTCTTTCTCTGACTTATTTCACTGTGTATTATGCCCTCTAGATCCATCCATGTTGCCGCAAGCGGCAAGGTTTCATTTTTTTTTTTTTAATGGTGGAATAATAGGCTATTGTATGTATGTAGATATCTTCTTTATCTATTCTTCTATCGATGGACTCTTGGTTGTTTCAACATCTTGACTATTGTAAATAATGTTGCAATAAACATAGGCAGGCATATATCTTTTTGAATTGTGTTTTCATTTTCTTTGGGTAAAAGACCCAGCAGTGGAATTACTGGGTCGTATGATATTTCTATTTTTAATTTTTGAGAAACTCCATACTGTTTTTCACAGTGGCTGCACCAATTTACATTCCCAACAAAAGTGCATGAGCATTCCCTTTCCTCTACATCCTGGCCAACACTCGTTATTTTTCTTTTCTATGTGATGTACAGTCATTCTGATTGGTGTGCAGTGATATTTCATGGTAGTTTTGATTTGCATTTTCCTAATAACTAGTGATGTTGAGCATCTTTTCATTTATCTGTTGGCCACCGGGATGCCTTCTTTGGAGAATCTCTATTTGGGTTCACTGCCTATTTTAGTGGATTATTTGGGATTTTTGGTGTCAGGCTGTGTAAGTTTTTATATATTTTGGTCACTAACCCCATATCAAATATATCATTTGTAAATATGTTCTCCCATTTCGTAGGTTATCTTTTCATTTTGTTGATAGTTTCCTTCACTGTGCAAAAGCTTTTTATTTTGGTGTAGTCTAACAGATTATTTTTGCTTTTGTTTCTCTTGCCTGAGGAGATATATCCATAAATATGTTGCCAAGGCTGATGTCAAGGAGATTACTGCATATGTTTTCTTCTAGAAGTTTTATGGTTTCAGGTCTCACATTTAGGTCTTTTGTCTATTTTGAGGGTTTGTTTTGTTTTGATTTGTTTTTTAGAGAGAGAGAATGTGAGTGGTGGGGGGCAGAGGCAGAGGGAGAGAGAGACAGAATCTTAAGCAGGATCCATGCCCAACATGGAGCTCAACACAGGGCTCAATCTCACCACTCTGAGATCATGACCTTGAGCTGAAATTAAGAGTTGGACCTTAACCAACTGAACAACACAAGCACCCTCTGAGTTTTATTTTTGTGTATGGTACAAGACAGTGGCCCAATTTCATTCTTTTGCATGCACCTGTCCAGTTTTCCCAGAACCATTTCTTAAAGAGACTATCTTTTTCCCATTGTATATCCTTGTCTCCTTTGTCATTGTCTAATTTAACATATAGATGTGGGGTTATTTCTTGGCTTTCTATCAATTTCCTTCAATCTATATGTATGTTTTTTGCTAGTACCATACCATTTTGATCATGATAGCTTTGTAATATATCTTGAAACCTGAAATTGTAAAACCTCCAGCTTTGTTCTTTCTTAAGATTGGTTTGGTTATTCAGAGCCTCCTGTGGTTCCATACAAATTTTAAGATTATGTATTCTAGTTTGGTGAAAAATGTTATTGTATTTTGATACGGATTGCATTGAACCTGTAATGCAATTTGGGTAATTATTATGGACATTTTAACAATATTAATTCTTTCAATCCATGAACATGTATCTCTCCATTTGTTTGGGTCATCTTCAGATTCTTTCATCATATTTTACAGTTTTCAGAGTACAGGTCTTTCATATCCTTTGTCAAGTTTATTCCTCAGTATTTTATTCTTTTTGGTGTGATTGTGTAAATTATCTTAATATATAATTTATAATTTATTGTTAATAATTTAATATATAATTAAATCCATCTTTAAATACTGTGAGTGATATTTCTACTTTTCCAATTTTCATGTATTTTATATGTTTTTCTTGCATTAGTGCATTGATTATGACCATTTGTACTCTGTGGAACAGAAATGGTAATAGTAGACATCATTATCTCATTCCTAATCTTAGTAGAGTGTTCAATATTTCATTAATAAATATGTTCTTGGCTGGCATCTAAAATAATTATGCATATCATTGTTTACAATACTCTCAGCAACTAATCAGCAGATTATTCTCAGATTAGGTACTTGTTCTTTTTAGATTAAGGCAGTTTCCTTCTATTCCTACAGGGATAAAGCCTTTTTTAAATTATTACAAATCAATGATGAATTTTATCAAACGTGTTTTTCCAGGGGGAGGAAAAACGATGGCAGAGGATTAGGGGACCCTATTTCAGCCAGTCCCCTGAATTGAGCTGGATACCTACCAGACCATTCTGAACACCCACAAAATCATCCTGAGATGTAAGAAGATATAAGTGGATCTCTACAGACAGAATATCTTCAGCAGCTGGTCTCAAGGTATGAAGTGGAAAGGAGCCTCTGTGATCTTGCACCAGGAAGGCAAAGCCTCCCATATGGGGGACCAGGCACAGACTTGCAGACCAATAGACTTCTGTGGGGAAAGCTTAGGGCAGCTCCCAGACTGAAACCTGGAGCTATGGGGATGTGCGTGCAAACCAGCAGTGGTTTGCAGTTTTAGAGGCACAAAGGGCAGAGATGTGTCTGACCTTGGGAGCGAGGGCTGGGAATGCTGCTGTGGGGCACACAACTGAGAATGCTGCAGTTCTTAGCAGCACAGACAGAAAGAGAGACACTGTGGCCTGGAGAGCTCAATGAAGAGTGCACTGTGATCTCTCTGTTCTGAGACAAAGGTTTGGATATGGTCACTTCCACTCTGACTCTAGGAAGAGATATGGAAAGCTGCCAGGGAAAGCCTGCAGAGATCAAAAGCTGCAAAACACTGGTTTTTACCGAGCCCATCACCAACCCCAAACAGGGGGCAGGGCAACTCTGCCCAAACAGGGCTGCCTGAGTAACAGTGTAGCAGGCCCCTCTCCCAGAAGACAGGCTGGAAGAACAAGAGGCTGACAACCTTAAGGTCCCTATAAAACAGGTGCATCTTTTTTGGTTGTGGTCAATACTTTGGACTCTGTACATTCCATTAACTACCCCTCAACAGAATGACTAAGAGGAGGAACCTTTAACAAAGGAAAGATTCAGAGGCTGTGCCTCTGCCACAGAACTAATGGATATGGATATGGATATAACCAAGATGTCCAAGACATACTTCAGAGCAACAATTATTATTATTATGAAGGTGATATCTAGGCTTGAGAAAAATATTAGCAACAATATAGAATCTCTAAGGGCAGAGATGAGATCTAATAAGGCCAAACTTAAAAATGCTATGAATGAAATGCAGTCTAAACTTGATACTAAACTGACTACCAGGGTAAATGAGGCAAAGAACGAATTAGTGAGATAGTGGATAAAATGAGAGAAAAGAAGGACATCAAGATGGCAAAAGAAAAACAAATTAAAACCCAAGGGATCAAACTGAGAGAGATTAGTGACTCAATGAAACATTCCAATACTGGAATTATTTGGATCCCTGAGGGGGTGAGAGAAAGAGAGGTTTAGAAGATATATTTGAACAAATTGTAGCTGAGAACTTCCCTAATCTGGGGAAGGAAACAGGCATTTACGTCTAAGAGGCAGAGAGGACCCCTACCAAGATCATGAGAACAGACTGACATCATGACATATAATTGTACAATTTGCAAATCTTAGATCCAAGGAAATAATCTTGAAAGTGGCGAGGGGGAAGAGATTTTTTTACATACAGAGGGAGGAACATCAGAACAATGTAGACCTGTCCACAGAGACCTGGCAAGCCAGAACAGGCTGGCAAGACATATTCAGGGTAGTAAATGAGAAGAACATGCAGCCAAGGATAATTTATCCAGCAAGGCTGTCATTCAGAATGAATGGAGAGACAAGGAACTTCCAATACCAGCAGAAACTGAAGGAATACATGACCACTAAGCCAGCCCTGCAAGAAATGTAAAAGAAGAAAGATGCCAAGAGTGATATAGACCAGAAATTTATAGATACAATCAACAGAAACAAGGCCTTCACAGGCAACACGATGACAAAATCATATCTTTCAATAATCACTCTCAACATTAATGGCCTAAATGCTCCCATGAAACAGCACAGAGTGGTAGATTAGACAAAAAGACATGACCCATCTCTATGCTGTCGACAAGTCTCACTGAAACTAAAGATAGATCCAGACTGAAAGTGAAGGGATGGAGAACCATTTTACATGCGAATGGACCTCAAAAGAAAGCTGGGGGAGCAATTCTCATATCAGACTAATTAGATTTTAAGCTAAAGACTGTAGTTAGAGATACAGAAGGACATTGTTTCATTCTTAAAGGGTCTATCCAACAAGAGGATCTAACAAATTATAAATATCTATGCCCTTACCATGGGAGCAGCCAATTACATAAACCAACTGTTAACCAAAATAAAGAGACATATTGGTAATAATATGTTAATAGTAGGAGATCTCAACACTTCACTCTCAGCAATAGGCAGATCATCTAAGCAGAAAACCAAGAAAGAAACAAGAATTTTGAATGACACACTGGACTAGATAGACCTCATAGATATATACAGAACATTCCACCCTAAAACCACAGAATACTCATTCTTCTTAAATGCACATGGAACTTTCTCCAGATAGACCACATACTGGGTCACAAATCAGGGCTCACTGATATCAAAGGATTGAGATTATTCCCTGAATAGTCTCATACCATAATTCTTTGAAACTGGAACTCAATCACAAGAAAAAATTTGGAAGAAATTCAAATAATTAGAAGCTAAAGACCACTCTGCTTAAGAATGTCTGGGTCAACCAGCAAATCAAAGAAGAACTTAAACAATTTGTGGAAATCAAGGAGAATGAAAACACATATGTCCAAACCCTATGGGATACTAAAGGGCAGTCCTGGAGGAAATACGTAGCCATCCAAGCCTCACTCAAAAAAATGAAAAAATCCTGAATACACAAACTAACTTTACACCCTAGAGAAATAGACAGAGAACAAATAAAGCCTAAGCCAAGCACAAGAAGAGAAGTAATTAAGATTAGAGGAGAGATCAATAAATTAGAAACCAGAAATACAGTAGAGCAGAGCAACAAAACTAGAAGAAGCTTGTTCTTTGAAAGAATTAAAAAGATTGATAAGCCACTAGCCAGACTTACCCTAAAAAAGAGAAAAAGGACCCAAATTAATAAAATGATGAATAAAAGGGGAGAGATCACGACTAACACCAAGGAAATAGAAATAATTATTAGAAATTATTATCAAGCAAACTGGAAGAAATTGATGCCTTCCTGGAAACCTATAAACTACCAAGACTGAAACAGGAAGTAACTGACAACTTGAATAGATCAATAACCAGTAACGAAATTGAAGCAGTGATCAAAAAACTCCCAATAAACAAGAGTCCAGGGCCTGATGGATTCTCTGGGAAATTCTACTAAACATTCAAAGAAGAAATAATACCTATTCTCCTGAAACTGCTTCAAAAAACAGAAACAAAAGGAAAACTTCCAGACTCTTTCTATGAGGACAGCATTTCCTTGATCCCCAAACCTGGCAAAGACCCCAACAAAAAGGAGAATTTCAGACCAATATCCTTGATGAATATGGATGCCAAAATTCTCAACCAGATCCTAGCTAAGATAATCTAACAGTACGTTAAAAGGATTATCCACCACGACCAGGTGAGGTTTACCCCTGGGATGCAAGAGTGGTTCAACATTTGCAAATCAATCATTGTGATAGAACACACTAATAAGAGAAGAGAGAAGAACCATATGGTCTCCCCAATTAATGCAGAAAAAGCATTTGACAAAATACAGCATCCCTTCCTGATTAAAACTCTTCAGATTATAAGGATAGAGGGAACATTCCTCAATTTGATAAAATCCATCTATGAAAAACCCACAGCGACTATCAGTCTCAATGGGGAAAGCTGAGAGCCTTTCCCTTAGGATCAGGAACATGACATGGATGCACACTCTCACCATTATTGTTCAACATATTACTAGAAGTCCTAGTGATGGCAATCAGACAACAAAATGAAATAAAAGATATTCAAATTGGCAAAGAAGTCAAGCTCTCTCTCTTTGCAGATGGCACAATACTTCATGTGGCAAACCCAAAAGACTCTACCCCAAATTACTGGAACTCATACAGTTATTCAGTAATGTGGCATGATACAAAATCATTGCACAGAAACCTATACACTAACAATGTTACTGTAGAAAGAGAAATTAAGGAATTGATTCTATTTACAATAGCACAAAAAACCGTAAGATACCTTGGAATAAACCTAACCAAAGAGGCAAAGGGTCCATACTCTAGAAACTAGAGAACACTTATGAACGAAATTGAAGAAGGCACAAAAAGGTGGAAAAGGTGGAAATTGGAGAAGGCACAAAAAGGTGGAAAAGAAGGCACAAAAATGGTCCCTGCTCATGGATCAGAAGAATCAATATGGTTAAAATGTCTATGCTGCCCAAAACAATCTATACTTTCAACGCCATCCCGATCAAAATACCAATGGTATTTTTCAAAGTGCTGGAACAAACAATCCTAAAATTTGTATGGAACCAGAAAAGACCCTGAATCACCAAGGAACTGTTGAAAAAGAAAAACAAAGCTTGAGGCATCATGTTGCCTGATTTCAAGCTATATTACAAAGCTGTGATCACCAAGATAGCATGGTACTGACAAAAAAACAGACACGTGGATAAATGGAATAGAATTAAGAGTCCAGATATGGACCCTCAACTCTATGGTCAACTAATCTTTGACAAAGCAGGGAAAAATATTCAATGGAAAAAAGACAGTCTCTTCAGTAAATTGTGCTGGGAAAATTGGACAGTTATATACAGAAGAATGAAACTCGACCATTCACTTCCACTGTACACAAAGATAAACTCTAAATGGATAAACGACCTCAATGTGAGACAGGAATCCATCAAAAAGAAAATAGGCAGTAACCTCTCTGACATCAGCTACAGCAACTTCTTTCAAGACATGTCTCCAAAGGCAAGGGGAAAAAAAGCAAAAATGAACTTTTGGGAATTTATCAAGAAAAAAATCCTCTGCACATCAAAGGAAACAGTCAACAAAACAACCCAGAAAATGTGAGAAGATTTTCACAAATAACACTACAGATAAAGGGCTGGTATCCAAGATCTATAAAAAACTTCTCAAACTCAACACCCAAAAAACAAATAATCAAGCCAAAAAATGGGCAGAAGGCATGAACAGACACTTCTCCAAAGAAGACATACAAACAGCTAATAGACACATGAAAAAGTATTCAATATCATTAGCCATTGGGGAAATTCAAATCAAAACTACACTTACATCTTACACCAGTTAGAATGGCAAAAATTGACAAGGCAAGAAACAACAAATATTAAAGAGGTTGTGGAGAAAGTGGAACCCTCTTACGCTGTTGGTGGGAATGCAAGTTGGTACAGCCACTTTGGAAAACTGTGTGGAGGCTCATCAAAAAGTTAAAAATAGGGGTGCCTGGGTGACTCATATGGTTAAGCATTTGCCTTCAGCTCAAGTCATGATCTCAGGGTCCTGGGATTGAGCCCCACATTGGGCTCCCTGCTCAGTGGGGAGCCTGCTTCTCCCTCTCTTCTGTCTGCTCTTCCCCTTGCTTGTTCTCTCCCTTTCTGTCAAATAAATAAATAAAATCTTAAAAAAAGAAAAAAATTAAAAATAATTCTACCCTATGACCCAGGACTTGCACTACTGGGTATTTACCACAAAGATACAGATTTAGTGAAAAGAACAGCCACATGCACTCCCAATGTTCATAGCAGCAATGTCCACAATAGCCAAACTGTGGAAGGAGCCAAGATGCCCTTCAACAAATGAATGGATAAAGAAGATGTGGTCCATATATATATATATATAGGAATATTACTCAGCCATCAGAAAGGATAAATACCTACCATTTGCATCAACATGGATGGAACTGGAGGAGGTTATGCTAAGTGAAACAAGTCAAGCAGAGAAAGACAATTATCATATGGTTTCACTAATTTGTGGAACATAAGGAAAGAATGGAGCGCATTAGGAGACGGAAGTGAAAAATGAAAGCGGGTAATCAGAGGGAGAGATGAACCGTGAGAGACTATGGACTCTGGGAAACAAACTGAGAGTTTCAAGGGGAGCTGTGGGTGGGTGAGGGGATGTATTAGCCTGGTGATGGGTATTAAGGAGGGTACAGATTGCATGGAGCACTGGGTGTTATACACAACAAATGAATCATGGAATACTATATCAAAAACCTACGATGCACTGTATGGTGACTAATATAACATAATAAAAATAAAATAAAACAAAATAAAATCTGTAACATAAAAAGTGTTTTTCTGTAGGTACTGGATTGCTCATAATTATCGTTATATCCTTTATATTCTATAAAAACATGGCATGGGATTTGGTTTTTTTTTGGATTTTTTAAAAATTTTTTATTTTTTATAAACATATATTTTTATCCCTAGGGTACAGGTCTGTGAATCGCCAGGTTTACACACTTCACAGCACTCACCAAAGCACATACCCTCCCCAATGTCCATAACCCCACCCCCCTTCTCCCAACCCCCATCCCCCCAGCAACCCTCAGTTTGTTTTGTGAGATTAAGAGTCACTTATGGTTTGTCTCCCTCCCAATCCCATCTTGTTTCATTGATTCTTCTCCTACCCACTTAAGCCCTCATGTTGCATCACCACTTCCTCATATCAGGGAGATCATATGATAGTTGTCTTTCTCTGCTTGACTTATTTCACTAAGCATGATACGCTCTAGTTCCATCCATGTTGTCGCAAATGGTAAGATTTCATTTATTTTGATGGCTGCATAGTATTCCATTGTGTATATATACCACATCTTCTTGATCCATTCTTCTGTTGATGGACATCTAGCTTCTTTCCATAGTTTGGCTATTGTGGATATTGCTGCTATAAACATTCAGGTGCATGTGCCCCTTTGGATCAATACGTTTGTATCTTTAGGGTAAATACCCAGTAGTGCAATTGCTGGGTCATAGGGCAGTTCTATTTTCCACATTTTGAGGAACCTCCATGCTGTTTTCCAGAGTGGTTGCACCAGCTTGCATTCCCACCAACAGTGTAGGAGGGTTCCCCTTTCTCCGCATCTCGCCAGCATCTGTCATTTCCTGACTTGTTGATTTTAGCCATTCTGACTGGTGTGAGGTGATATCTCATTGTGGTTTTGATTTGTTTTCCCTGATGCCGAGTGATATGGAGCACTTGTTCATGTGTCTGTTGACCATCTGGATGTCTTCTTTGCAGAAATGTCTGTTCATGTCCTTTGCCCATTTCTTGATTGGATTATTTGTTCTTTGGGTGTTGAGTTTGCTAAGTTCTTTATATATTTTGGACACTAGTCCTTTATCTGATATGTCATTTGCAGATATCTTCTCTCATTCTGTCAGTTGTCTTTTGATTTTGTTAACTGTTTCCTTTGCTGTGCAAAAGCTTTTGATCTTGATGAAATCCCAATAGTTCATTTTTGCCCTTGCTTCCCTTGCCTTTGGCGATGTTCCTAGGAAGATGTTGCTCTGGCTGAGGTCGAAGAGGTTGCTGCCTGTGTTCTCCTCAAGGATTTTGATGGATTCCTTTCGCACATTGAGGTCCTTCATCCATTTTGAGTCTATTTTTGTGTGTGGTGTAAGGAAATGGTCCAATTTCATTTTTCTGCATGTGGCTGTCCAATTTTCCCAACACCATTTATTGAAGAGGCTGTCTTTTTTCCACTGGACATTCTTTCCTGCTTGGTCGAAGATTAGTTGACCATAGAGTTGAGGGTCTATTTCTGGGATCTCTATTCTGTTCCATTGATCTATGTGTCTGTTTTTGTGCCACTACCATGCTGTCTTGATGATGACAGCTTTATAATAGAGCTTGAAGTCCGGAACTGTGATGCCACCAACTTTGGCTTTCTTTTTCAATATCCCTTTGGCTATCTTTGAAAAAGATGGATGGTACTTTGATAGGAATTGCATTAAATGTGTAGATTGCTTTAGGTAGCATAGACATTTTCACAATATTTATTCTTCCAATCCAGGAGCATGGAACATTTTTCCATTTCTTTGTGTCTTCCTCAATTTCTTTCATGAGTACTTTATAGTTTTCTGAGCATAGATTCTGTGCCTCTTTGGTTAGGTTTATTCCTAGGTATCTTATGGTTTGGGGTGCAATTGTAAATGGGATGGACTCCTTAATTTCTCTTTCTTCTGTCTTGTTGTTGGTGTAGAGAAATGCAACTGATTTCTGTGCATTGATTTTATATACTGACACTTTACTGAATTCCTGTACAAGTTCTAGCAGTTTTGGAGTGGAGTCTTTTGGGTTTTCCACATATAGTATCATATCATCTGCGAAGAGTGATAATTTGACTTCTTCTTTGCCGATTTGGATGCCTTTAATTTCCTTTTGTTGTCTGATTGCTGAGGCTAAGACTTCTAGTACTATGTTGAATAGCAGTGGTGATAATGGACATCCCTGCCGTGTTCCTGACCTTAGCGGAAAAGCTTTCAGTTTTTCTTCATTGAGAATGATATTTGCAGTGGGTTTTTCATAGAAGGCTTTGATGATATTGAGCTATGTGCCCTCTATCCCTACACTTTGAAGAGTTTTGATCAGGAAGGGATGCTGTACTTTGTCAAATGCTTTTTCAGCATCTATGGAGAGTATCATATGGTTCTTGTTCTTTCTTTTATTGATGTGTTGTATCACATTGACTGATTTGCGGATGCTGAACCAACCTTGCAGCCCTGGAATAAATCCCACTTGGTCGTGGTGAATAATCCTTTTAATGTACTGTTGAGTCCTATTGGCTAATATTTTGGTGAGAATTTTCGCATCTGTGTTCATCAAGGATATTGGTCTATAGCTCTCTTTTTTGATGGGATCCTTGTCTGGTTTGGGGATCAAGGTGATGCTGGCCTCATAAAATGAGTTTGGAAGTTTTCCTTCCATTTCTATTTTTTGGAACAGTTTCAGGAGAATAGGAATTAGTTCTTCTTTAAATGTTTGGTAGAATTCCCCCGGGAAGCCGTCTGGCCCTGGGCTTTTGTTTGTTTGGAGATTTTTAATGACTGTTTCAATCTCCTTACTGGTTATGGGTCTGTTCAGGCTTTCTATTTCTTCCTGGTTCAGTTGTGGTAGTTTATATGTTTCTAGGAATGCATCTATATCTTCCAGATTGTCGAATTTGTTGGCGTAGAGTTGCTCATAGTATGTTCTTATAATAGTTTGTATTTCTTTGGTGTTAGTTGTGATCTCTCCTGTTTCATGATTTTATTTATTTGGGTCCTTTCTCTTTTCTTTTTGATAAGTCGGGCCAGGGGTTTATCAATTTTATTAATTCTTTCAAAGAACCAGCTCCTAGTTTCGTTGATTTGTTCTATTGTTTTTTTGATTTCTATTTCATTGATTTCTGCTCTGATCTTTACGATTTCTCTTCTCCTGCTGGGCTTAGGGTTTCTTTCTTGGTCTTTCTCCTGTTCTTTTAGGTGTAGGGTTAGGTTGTGTATCTGAGACCTTTCTTGTTTCTTGAGAAAGGCTTGTACCGCTATATATTTTCCTCTCAGGACTGCCCTGCGTGGGCTTCACCCCAGTTTAGCCTCTGGAGCGATGTCCCTCAGCAGAACAGACTTTTAAAAGTCCCGATTTTGTGCTCCGTTGCTCCGCCGCTTGCCGGGAGCCGGCCCCTCCCCCGGGGTCTATCTTCCCGTCGCTTTGGATTCACTTCTCTGCCAGTCCTACTTTTCAGAAACTGGTTGTTTTTCTGTTTCCAGAATTGCTGTACTTCTTCTCTTCCATCTGCTGATGGATTTGCAGGTGTTTACAATCTTTAGATAAGTTATCTAGCTGATCTCCTGCTAGCTGAAGTATTCTCAGCCTGCTACTTCTCTGCCATCTTGACTCCTCCCCCACGGCATGGGATTTCTAATGTTAAACTAACTTTAAATTCCTGAAATACGTCCAACTTATTTAAGATGCATTAAGTTTCATAAATATTGCCAGATGCTGTTTCCTAGATTTTTACTTAGAATATTTACATTTAAATCACAAGATGTATAGGCTTATAATCTTTACTAATGCCCTTGACAAATTTTGGTTTCAAAGAATTTGGACTTAGAAAATTTGTTTTAACATGTTCCCCTTTTTCTATATGTAGAAGAGTTTATGAGAAAAAAGTTATTTCTTGCCTTAAAATTGGTAGAATTTTTTCATTGTTGTATTTTGGCTGTGGAATTTTCCTTGTGGAAAGACTAGCTATAGGACTGTTAATATTTTTCTACATTGTCTTAAGCGAGCTTTGGTAAGTAGTAGTATTCTGGAAAGTTGCACTTTTGTTTTGTTTTGTTTTGTTTTTGTTTTCATTTTATTTTATTTCTTTTCAGTGTTCCAGAATTCATTGTTTATGCACCACACCCAGTGCTCCATGCAATACGTGCCCTCTGTAATACCTACCACCAGGCTCAGCCAACCTTCTATCCCCCTCCCCTCCCAAACCCTCAGTTTGTTTCTCAGATTCCACAGTCTCTCATGATTTGTTTACCCTCCCAATTTCCCCAAACTCACTTCTCTCCATCTCTCAATGTCCTCCATGTTATTCCTTATGCTCCACAGGTAAGTCAAGCAGAGTCAATTATCATATGGTTTCACTTACTTGTGAAAGTTGCACTTTCCTTATGCTATTAATTGGCATGAAGTTGTTCCTAATGTTCTTGTATTATATTTTTGTTGTCTGTAGGATACACAGTGAGATCTCCTTTTCACTCCAGTATAGGTTATTTGTATCTATTCTTCTTTTGTTCTTAGTAAGCTTTTTAAAAAGTTTTATTTTATTTATTCTTTTACAGAAACATTCTATTTTCATATCAACAACATTTGACTTTTTTGGTCCTTTCTAATCTGTGATTGTTTTTTATACCACCTATCTCCCTCTTAATTTTCTTTTCTTACTTCTTCATTCTTTGGTTTAACCTGCTGTTTTTATAAACCTTTGAGAGGGATACTTAGTTCATATATTTAAGGCTTTTAACTATTTCTGAAATACTTGTTTCTAGCTACAAATCTCTAAGGATGATTTTAGCTTCATATTACAAATCTCATAATGTAGAATTTATTCAGTTCAAATTATTTTTCATCTACATTGTAATTCTTCTTTGAGTCAAGAATTAGTGACATGTTGCTTAATTTTCAAATAAAAGCAATTTTCTGGTAAACTTGTCATCAAATAATAAATTCTTTTTATGAATCCTGTAGAAGGTTGCCAAAGGTGCACCAAAGTTTTGTAAATATTTTACATGTACTATGATTGTGAATTTGCCTATTTTATTTATTTATTTCTAAAGATTTTATTTATTTATTTGACAGAGAGTAAGATCACAAGTAAGTAGAGAGGAAGGCAGAGAGAGACGGGAAGCAGGCTCCCTGCTGAGCAGAGAGCCAGATGTGGAGCTCCATCCCAGGACCCTGAGACCATGACCTGAGCTGAAGGCAGAGGCTTAACCCACTGAGCCCCCCCAGGCACCCCATGCCTAGTTTATTTTTTAATATGAATTCTTGCTTCATGCATTTACAGGCTATGTCATCAGATGTTTTTCTAATGTAATATTCAGTTACTAATTCTCTTTATGGCCATGTCTAATTTGCTTTACATTCATTGATTAAGTTTCTATTTTCAGTTACTGTATGTTATCATTGTAGAATTTGTTTTGTACTTTTTATAGTTATTCAGCTAAATTCTCAATCTTCTGTTTCATTTCCCTGTGCATGCCAATCACAGGTATTTCATCATAAACAGAAATAACACTTACTCAGTAACTTTATTATTGGAATTTCTTGATAGCTTCAGTTTTTATCATTTCTCTTAGTTTTTGGTCATGTTTTCTTTTCTTTTTTTTAAGATTTTATTTATTTACTTGACACTGGAGAGAGAGAGAGAGAGAGCACATGCAGAGGGAGTAGGGGAGCAGCAGGCAGAGGAAGAGGGAGAAACAGATTCTCCACTGAGCAGGAAGCCCAACGCAAAACTCAATCTCAGGACCCTTAGATCATTACCGGAGCTGAAGGCAGATGTTTAACCAACTGAGCCACTCAGGCACCTCTTTGCCATGATACTTATTACTTATGTATTTTTTTTCTTATCAGTGGATATTAAATATGAATAGTTGTAAAGGTCACTGGCACTTATAATGACATTATCTCTCTCTAGAGAAAATTTGCACTGACTTTTGACAGGAGCCTAAAAACAAAAGAGATGTCATATAATCTCAATCCAATCAGGGAGGAAGATGATATTCATCTAGTTTAAATCTTTAAGGAGGTTGATCTGTTTTCAATTTAGCTTTTCTTTTAGAGTGATTTTCAGAGCCCTAGGCACTTAACAAGCACCTTTACAGACCTTGAACTCCAATTTTTGCTCCATGAGTTTGTGAATTGATTGAAGATTTCTTCACCTTCTTAAGACATCCAGGATCTAGGAGAAAGTTGGTCCCTCTTAATAGCCAGATCACCTCTTGGGTATTTTTTGTTTCCCTAGATATTAGTCACTTAATTCTCCATAAACTTGATAGCTCTGTGATATCACCCAAGATTATTAAAAAAAAAATCTTGTACATCTTCTCTATTTCTTCTTAGGCGTATTATTGTCTGAATGACTGATGCATTTTGCCTTACCTCAATACAAAAAACTTCTATGTTGTAATGAAAAATATAAAAAGTTTTGAGAAAGGGGAGAGATGGGTGATTTATTTTTCTCAATTTTGTTTATAAAACATAAAAGACATGAGGCAATGAAACTATAAAGAGAAATATTCAAGAAAATTAGTGTTATATGGAGAGTCCTTTCTTAACTTCAATTTAATGTTTCTCATCCTTAATTTCATGTTAAATTTTTAAGCAAATATAGTAAGTTTAAGCTTTCCCTTAAAATTCTGTTTTGTCCCAATCAATTATACTTCTACATACAAACTGGTTGCAATTCAGAAAGGAAATACAGCTCGTGTTATAATTAAATAATTTTAATGCAGGTCATGTGAAGAAAATCCCACATTGGAAGATTGCCCAGTCCCTTGGAGACACATGACCAATTCGTCTGCAGGAGACTGAAATAGCAAATATTGCTGTAAGGAACATGTAGGAAAAATATGAAGTGACACTGGAATCTCATGTCCCCAAAATTTGAAATGGTTTAGCTACTAATATTTTTCTCTCATCTAGGATTCATAATATGCCTCCAGAAGTTCTGATTAATTTATGTAGTTTTTAACTTTCTGTGTAATGACCCTGTTATTTACGTCTTTTAAGCTAGATTAAGAGTCAGAGCCTTTCCCCTGCCTCCTTTTCTTGAATTGCTCTGATGCCGCTGAAAATATGTCCAGCTTGAGCCAAGAAATTCAGTTTCTAACTGACAGTAATTTCCATGGAGCAAGTAGTGCTCTCCTGAGCTGTCAAAAACACAATGTTTGATATGTCACATTACACCTTCTTTTGAAACAAGGGTAAAATAGTTTGGATGATTGTTCCCAATGGAACATTATTTTCACCAGTATTTGTAATAGTAACAAGGATATCTCCATAGGGTGAAAAAATACTGTATCAGAATGCAAGGCAGGGGCACCTGGGTGGCTCAGTCGTTAGGCGTCTGCCTTCAGCTCAGGTCATGGTCCCAGTATCCTGGGATGGAGCCCCACATCGGGCTGCTTGCTCCACAGGAATCCTGCTTCTCCCTCTCCCACTCCCCTTGCTCATGTTCCCTCTCTCACTCTGCCTGTCTCTCTGAAAAATAAATAAATAAAATCTTAAAAAAAAACAAGAATGCAAAGCAAATGCTGGCAGTTAATACATAAGTTGTTTACATTTCATTTTTCTTTTTCCCCCATTAAACGTACAGAGAACAGGAAATATAAAGGCAGGAGAAGCAGAACACAGAAATGGGGATTTTCTATCATACCGCATTTATCAGCTACAAAATGAAGTTATCAAGCAACTGATTTAGAATACCAAAGACAGCCTGAAAGCCGCTTCTCTAGAAACTGAAATCTTTTACAGAAAATTAACACTTACAGAAAAATTATATTTTAATGCTGAAGGTTTAATGTGCCATAACCTGATGAATTAGATATCTTTTATTTTTGAACTGATGTCTTGACGTTAACCTGTTTAATATCACCTAGGAGGTCCAGGGAATGTAGTAATGTTGGAAACCAGTATATTCAGACCTTCAATCATCTATAAAGTTAAGATGGACTGAATGTGTATACTGTTCTATCTTGAAAGTTGTGTATGGGGGGATAAAATTCAACCTAAATAATCTTTTGTCTTTCATTATAGAAAAAGGAAAATCACAGAATAACAATGTAATATACATATTATTCCACCTAATTCTTTACATTTCTTTTATCCTTTTCTAAATTATACTCTTTGCCTTCTATGTTAGAATTCTGTCTGCTTAAAACAAAACAAAACAAAACAAAAAGACCAGTATAAAATCATATATCAGGCATTATATACTATCAAAAAAAAAAAGATGGAATTTTTGCAACAAGGAAACCACAACAAATGGTGAATTTAAGCAATACAATCACCTTGATGTCTCAGGTGTGTAATAACATACCAGTCAAGGGCTTTATGTTTGTCACTTAAAAAATATAGATTAGTGTCCAATGTCACCCTGAGAAAAACCCTTTATAAAGGAAGCTCAAAACCTACTGACTGAAGAGATACAGTCTCCAATGCAGGAATGCTGGTTCTTTCTTCTTCCTGTCAGGGAGACTGAAGGAGAGAACTCAGACTATCATCACATGCAGTTCCTAGATTAACTCCAATTTTACACTCCTTATTCAGTCTTTAGGTCACCCAAAACATCACCTTGGCCACAAGTTAATATTGTTCATTCAACAGTATTAGGTATTTTGTAAAAAAAATGTTTGAAATACAAATACATTCTGTGTTATTATCAAAACACTACCACATTAAAAGCTTCAGTTTGTGAATTAAATAATCTGTGTATTTTCTGACTCAAACTTTTTTTAAGTGATTAAAGCTATTATAATTTAGAAGCCAACAGATGGCACTTGAAAATTTACTGAAAGTAAGGGGAAAAAACCACACAAAAACCCAAAAACCAATAAAAAAAACCTAACTGAAAGTTTAAGAATTCAGATATATGAATTATAATTCTGACCTATCTATTAACTTTCAGCAAGATGTTCTCCAAAGTACTTAATCCTTTTTTGGTCTCAATTTTCTCATTTGTAAAATGAAGATTAAACTTGAATATTTCTTAGCTCCCTTGTACTCCCAATAATGTATTTGAGGTAGGGACCATTGAGAATTCGAGGAAGTCCCGTATTTTGGAGAACGAAGGAAGGCAATGCTGTATAGAGAGTATCTGGAATAGACCAGGGCACTGGAACTGAGTCACACCGAGTTCTGTCTTCAACATCAGAAGAAAAATTTGGCCTACTCATCTGCTGTAACAGCAGTCTTCTCCAAAATCTGTTTCATCACTGAGGGGGCAATCAAAGCACGCATGCGCCAAGAGCATTTCCTTATCCCTCAACAGGCATCACAAGCATGCTGGGTCTAAACACGGTGATGCCCCTAGAGCTTCTACACCCTTATCAGATCCCTTTATCTGAACCCTTTTCCCACTTCTAACTTCTGAATCCTTTCCACCATGCCCTCTAGACCTCACCTTCCATTATCGGCAAATCTCTCCACATGCTTAGCCCCTTCTTTAAATCCTCCTTTCCATGTTCTTGATGGTATAAAACCTGGCTCTCCCCCAAAGACTTTACTTCCTCTTTGTCCTTTCTTACCTTGTGCATTGTGCTAGAAGGTAGAGCAGGTGACTAACTTGTTCTTCCTTGCTATTTTCAAACTATTTTTACTTCCTTCTAAAGACCCCTCAGGCTTGCAGTCTCATGTATCAGGTAATTTTCTTTATAACCCTTTTTCTTTATTATTTCTATTCATTTCTATTGATTTTTGTTCTTAGCTCCTTTTATGAAAGAGACTTTCTACTGTTTTTATTCTTCACAATTTCAGCATACATGTAGCTAATTTTCCTCACACTCTAGCCTCTCAGTCACTAGATCACTTCTCCAACATGGTCTCATCCACCCATTCTCCTCAGACATTTTCACAGCCACACCCAAGATCTTGCCATTACCAATAACTGCAGAAAAAAAATGACATCCTGTCTTCACATCCTAATCTATGTCACTAAATATACAGGAAAATCAGCTGCCCTGGTCATAAACAGACACTGATGTTCAACAACAGCCATGGCCAAGTGCCCTGAGACACTGAGAATTCAGAATGGCTCAAACTACTGCTCCTTTTGGAGCATAAAACATGGAACCACTGGACACCTTTTTCTCTTGATAAAGGGAACCAAAGATGTGTATTAAGACTTTTTACACCATTTATATCTGAGCTGTTTTAATATGAACTATAAAATCCATAAGCTTTGAATACACAGACATGTACCTGTAGCACTGGGGGGGAAAAAAAAGAAAAGAAAAAGAAAAGGAGGAGTTATGGAAGGAGTAGAAGATTTCCATGGGACTAAAAAAAATTTAAAAGCAAACAAAGTAATAGCTCCTGGTAAAATCCACTCAAGAAATTAGGGATTTGGATTTACCTTTTGAAAGCAACTAAAATGAGATTGACCAGGTTAGTTTGTTCAAATTAGGGCTATGATTATCTAGGTTATTTAAATTTAAATTTTGAATGCAAGTTATTGTCAAAATGCAAGGGATTTCGTTTACCCTAGCAAAAGAGCTCTATTTGCTAATTACAGGCTTAATGTTAAATTAGGTCCTGTTTCTCTGCAGCAGCAAAGTAATCAGACAAGAATCCCATGCCTCCATTAAACATTTACATTAGAACTCACTAATTATACCGGATTTGTTTGGGTAGCACTGGCAGATGTCCTGAAAGGCTGTGGAAAATGCAGTCACTGTTTCATAGAAGATGGGCACCCACGTAGGACAATCCTGATAGGGGAGCAAGGTATGGGAGTGCATGCGTGGAACAGCAACACCAAAAAAAAGATGTACTGGGTGCTTCTCAATATAATTATAATTGTAATTATATAATTTAGTACAATGGATCATCTAAACACCTGTGTTGAAGGTGTTTGTTCTCCATCTGCCTCAGGAAAATATTGCAAGGATTCACAAAACAAGCCCAAAAGTCTTTAAGTTTTTTAAAATTCAGTGTTGTGGAAACAAAAAATTCCTGTATACAGAACCCTAACATTGGAAAATAAAATTCACATAGGTTACTTTGGTGTCAAATGACCACACATTTCCTCAAGCTGTTTCTACCGGCACAAAGACATGATGTTTGTAATGCTATGACATTTTACTGTGATAAGCCCTTGTGGTTCATAATTGAGTAGATGACACCCAGCCAGTCACTGCCATTCAAAAAGGAGTGCTGCTGGCTCTGTTTCCTCTATTTTACTTCATGATGCCATGCTTGTAGGGTTAATTGTAGGTCGGACAAACCAAAGAAGGTAGAATTGGGACCATCTAAGTCACATAACAAATGACAAAGAAATGAGCTCCCAGTCCAGATTTACTCTGTGTCTTCTCCTGCTCCTCTGCCTGAGATCCACCCAAGAATCTTCTATAAAAGATCCTTGCCCTGGTTTGGGACATTCCTCCAGCGTCTCTGAACATCCTGGGTTCAGAATACACTTGCTCTCACCCACGTTCCTGATGCTGTACTTTTGGTCTCAAACTTGGACCTCCCTCTCTACCTTGCTCCCTTTGATAAATAAACTGGTTGGATGGTCTGCCTGATTTTCATTTGAAATTCTTCCCCAAGGGCCTGACACCTGTTGGAAGATGTCATTAAAAAGGCATGACTGCCAACTGACCCATGTGGTTCTGCTTGCCTCTCCTGCTCCCAGAGTGCATCAAGAACACTGCCTTGAGAAGGTGATGTGTGGTGTTGAAAACACCTACATGATATATGTAGCTAAATTCCGGACATCTTCATAAACTTTTAAAAGATTTGAATGGCAGGTATGGGGATCCATTTATCTTGCTACTGCTCAAGACAGGCCCCACTTATTAAGTTCTCTCTGCTTATTAAAATCGCCGCCTCCCAACCTGGGGTGGCCTACCTCTTTCTTTGGTCTCTCCCTGCCCTCTGAGTATAGGGGCCAATTCCAGATTATACCAGGGAGGCTCCGAGGGTTGTGAATCAACAACACCCCAGGGTTCCACAGAGTGTGGCCCAGGCAAGACTGAACCCCTTCTTTTTTAAAAAAAATATTTTATTTATTTATTTGACAGAGATCACAAGGAGGCAGAGAGGCAGGCAGAGAAAGAGGAGGAAGCAGACTCCCCACAGAGCAGAGAGCCTGACGCGGGGCTCGATCCCAGGACCCTGGGATCATGACCTGAGCCGAAGGCAGTGGCTTTAAACCACTGAGCCACCCAGGCGCCCCGACTGAACCCCTTTTCACATGTGCCCACTTTTCCTTGAACCGGACTAAGTTTCTGCAATAAACAGTGTCCAGGATTCCCACATTTTTAGGAAGGGGGTTCAGATAATACCTATATTTGAGAATATTTTAATGTGAGACTTTTGCAAGTAGTTAGTTATTAATGATAATTGGACTAACATTGTACAGCATTACTTTGAACATAAAGTTCACCCTCTTCTCTAATCCCCATTAGGGCTTTTCCAAAAATGTGCAGAATTCATTCTTTTTCATTTCCATCTGTGAGTACTCAGAAATGACATTAAGGGAAATCCTGCATGTTGATTTTTTTTTTTTTCATTTGTGCATGTTGATTTTTATTATCTTAACTTATTATCCTATGATCGACCTCCGCTGTTGGCTTGATTCTGTTTGCCATCTTTCAAAGATGCAATCAGAGAGCTCCTTTAAAAAAAAAATCTGGATAGTATCTTTCTACTTCCACTAATTTTCAAGACAGTGTGGCATTACTGATCATTTCAAGTTCTTTCTAGTGGGAATGATTGTTTTCTGCTTGGGGTCTGAGTCCCAGAATCATCCCAGTCAACTGCTCTCACAGCAGCTGTGGTCCAGGTTAATTCCTGCTTGATGCATGTCCCCATTACAGTGTCTACGGCTGCACACTAGGCTGCTGTGCCTGTGACAGCGTGGCTTTGCAGGTGGCCACTGCAGCCACTCGTTCATTCCATCTGCTCTTCTCTGCCCATCTGCACTCCCTTTAGGCTATGGGCTCTCTCCTAAATGTTTGATCATAAAGTGACATTTTGATGCAGGTTCTAACCCAACTCCTAACATTTCCATGCAGTCTCAAAGACTGGCTCTACTGAGGAATCATAAAGGCTGGGACACAGAAGGGGTATGGCTTAATTTCCACTCTGCCTAAGTGTATCAGGCACACTTAATTTTTATTTATTTCCCATCTTATTTTTAATACATGTAATGATGCTTAGAAAGAAGCCAACAGGGATATCCCATAAGGATCAACAGCATATTTTCCTGACTCTTGGAATTCTATTTTATTCTATGAAGACAGCATTTCTGTTCTAAACCAGGGTGGTCATGACTGTAGATTAGGCCATGCTTTAGGAAGTATGGAAAAGAGAAATGAGAGAAGCAGGTCTCTCTGTTGAGTGAATTGTGTCCCCTAAAAAAGGGTTGACATCCCTAAGCCTCTGTACTGCAGAATGTGACTTTATTTAGAAACAGGATCATTGCAGATGTAATTAAAGTAAGTTAAAATGAGGTCATACGTGAGCAGCATAGGTCCTAATCCAGTATGACTAATGTTCTTATAAAAAGATGAACATGTGAAGACAGATACACATGAGGGCACTTTGTGACAATAAAGGCAGTGAGTGATTGGAATGCTGTACCTGACAGCCCAGGAAAGCCAAAGTTGCCAGCTAACCACTAGGAGCTAGAAGATGCAAGGAAGGGTTCCCCAATAGGTTTCAGAAGGAATATGGTCCTACTGACAAAGATGTCAGCCTTCTAGCCTCCAGAAGTGTGAGGCAAACAATTTCCTCTGTTTATACTGACCACGTTGGGGGCATTTGTCCCTACGCCCCACTCCCAGAGGCAAGCCAAAGGAAGTGCTGTTGCAATCTGTAATCACTCATACAGCCATTGGGAACTGATCTCAGGGAGACAGCACTGAATGGCAGCGCATCCCCCCACCAAATGCAGCAAATAGCCATGAGAGTGCCTGCCAAACACTGGAGCTCCCATCCAAGTATGGTATTTAGGATTTGCTAGGAATCCAAGGCTGAGAGAGAACAAAATGAGCTGCACGTTAGAGTTAGATCTGGGCTCTGCCAATTTGGCTTCTGATCTTGAGTATGTTCCCTAATCATTTTGGTCTTCTGTGTCTTAATGTTTGAAATGTGGTTAATAATATCTGCCTTACAATATAGTTATAAGATTTGGGGGAGAAGTGGATACAAATTATTCAATAATTGCTATCATAGTAACAATCAAGAGTTCAGAGTATGTAGAAGTCACAAAACCAAATGCATCAATTAACATCGATCGATTGCTTTGTTGAAACAATTTTCTCAGCTTGCCTAGAACGTTCTCTACAATACCTCCCAGCCCCCATTATTACTGATAATCCATTTCACAGTATTATCTACAAGTTGCCTGGGACTCTCTGAAGGTGGGATCTGGTTTTGTGACCAGGGATTTACCCTAGGTTGGACTCTGTGCTAACATCACATATAAGGGTCATGATTAACCTAAGAAAACTGAGAGCCCTCCCAGCCTTATTCTACAAAAGAACAATGAGCATAACAACTGCCACTGGGTGCAGACTGTGCATCAGGAATTATAGCGAATTTTAAGTCCATCACCCTTTTCAGTTCTCACAGCGAGCCTGTGGAATATCACTAACCCTCTTTTGGGCTGGTTAATTGGAAGCCTGTTTAAGGTTACTCTAGCACACTCCCATAGCAAGTGGTAGAGCCGGGACCCTAATCCAGTTCGCTCTAATGCCAAATCAGCCTTTTAACAACTATCTTAGTCTTTCTAAAATGTATTATTTTTTTATTTTTTTATTTTTTTAAAAAGATTTTATTTATTTATTTGACAGAGAGAGATGACAAGCAGGCAGAGAGGCAGGCAGAGAGAAAGGAGGAAGCAGGCTCCCTGCTGAGCGGAGAGCCTGATGCGGGGCTAGATCCCAGGACCCTGAGATCATGAGCTGAGCCGGAGGCAGTGGCTTAACCCACTGAGCCACCTAGGCACCCCTCTAAAATGTATTTTTAGCCAGCACATCCTTTTTCATCAAAATATCATCCAGGCTCCTTTTATCAAAATGTTTCACAACCTCATCTTTCATCATATTCTTCAGATCCTTAATAAACGAAACAAAAAAATCCAGCTGGTGCAAAGCCAGCTCAGAACTCCAGGGCCTGCAGAACAAAATGAAAGCATTCACTTCAGTAGAAGCTGCTTCCCAGGAACTACTTGATAAGTATAAACAGGCTATACACCGTCAATGTGATATTTAATGTAATGGGGAGAGCAGTGCTGCCCTGTCAGGTTGCCTGGTCACCTGCATGCTTTTGCCACTCCTCTGTTCCTTCAGTTGAGACAAGCTCATGGTGCCACTTGAGTGGCAGCAGAAGCCCTAGACACTGGTCTTCCGTCAAGAAAGAAAACATGGATCACTCGTTCTCCAACTGGGAGAACTGGAAAAAGCAGAACTCAGAGGAAGAATTTTCAGAGCATTAAAAAAACAATGTTAGACTGTTTTCCTATTGAAAATTCCACACATAATTTGGGGGCAATACTGCCACTGCCCATTGGGAACTTCCCATCCAGTATCAACTCAATACAAATTTCCAGGAGTCTGTGCTAATGTACCCAGTGTAGCAAGGACTATAGATTGATGTTACCCAGAATGACTAATTTGGACACTTCCAACTTTTTGTACAGCTTTTCCTCATTGTATTGTTTTTAAGGACTCTGTTTCCACCTTTGTTTTCATTTTTACTGCTTTTATTCAACTGCAACATTGCTAACATTTGATGATGAAATGACTTTTTTTTTTTTTTTTTTTTTTAAGAAGCTGTAATTTACTGATTATCCTCTGAGAACTGTCAGCTTACTGACAGCAGCTATGCCCGATGCATTCAGTCCTCTGGTTCTCCATGAGGCCCAAGAGGATCTCCAGTTTCTTTGGTGATTACATGAAGAGGTCCTTCTTGACTATCCTATGATTTTAGCTGTTTTGGTAATTACTTCTAGAGTTGTATTGGAACTCACAGTCCTTAGTTTAGCAAAACTGCTGAACCACCTTCATCCCAAATGTCAATATTTGGCAAAGAGCAGGTCAAATGACATGTGCAGATTCACTTCATGTATATAACACATCTCCTTTATCCATTCAGCCATAAACAGACATTTTAGCTTGTTTCCAACTCGTGGTTATTATAAATCATGCTGCAATGAACATGGGGATGTAGGTCTCTCCTTGAGAGACTGTTTTCATATTCTTTGGATGAATATCCAGCAGTGGAACTGCTGGACCATATGGTAGTTCTATCTTTAATTTTTGGAGGAGCCTCTATACTGTTTTCCATAGTGACTACACCAATTTACATTCCCACCAACAGTGTGCAAGGGTTTGCTTCTCTCCACATCCATGCCAACACTTGTAATCTCTTGTCTTTTTGATGACAGCCATTCTAAAAGGTGTAAGATTATATCTTATTATGGTTTTGATATGCACATTCCTGATTATTAGTGATTTTGGGCATCTTTTCATGTATTTATTGGTTATTCGTTTGTCTTCTTTGGAGAAAATGTCTCTTCAGTCTTCTGCCCATCTTTTATTATTATTATTTTTTTTAAAGATTCTTCTTATTTATTTGACAGAGAACGAGATCACAAGTATGCAGAGCAGTAGGCGGGGTGGGGGAAGCAGGCTCCCTGATGAGCAGGGAACCCAATGCAGGGCTCTATCCTAGGACCCCGAGATCATGACCTGAGCTGAAGGTAGACGCTTAACTCACTGAGGCACCCAGGTGCCCCTCTGCCCATCTTTTAAATCAGATTATTTGCTTTTTTGCTTTTGAGTTGTATAAGTTTCTTGTATATTTTGGGTATTAACCCCTTATCAGATAGAAGGTTTGCAAATATTTTCTCCCATTCCACAGAATGCCTTTTCATTTTGTAATTGCACATCACTACATGCTTGGATTCAATTACTAGTAAATTATTGTGTTCCTTCGTACTTCTTTGATTTTGTGTGTTCCTTAAAATCTTCACACTATGGAAAACAGAGAAGTCACCTTCTCTAGTCTTTACTGTCTGACTTTTGGAGAGAAATTCCAACAGCCCTACTAGAGATCTGGAGACTTTCTCAGATCTGTGCATATGCTTGCTCCATATTTTTCACTTCTTCTAGTGGCAGAATTCTTAAACATTCATGCCTTTTCTCTACCCTGTAAAGCCACCAGGTGCTGACAACCTTCTTTTTGCTTTCTGTAGGGCAGTGTTGTGTGCTCAAGTTTTGCTTTGTTTTCTTTCCCCCCAGGCCTGCAGATTCAGGCCAGGATTTTGCACATGATCACTAACCATCTGCAAAAGCTCTTGCTGTCACTGGGAACATGCACAGGGAGTCTCTCATGTGACAAGGGTCTGTGTGGGTGAGGCACACAGAAGGCTGGGAATGCCCCTGGGCCAGCTGGGAGAATTCACACGTGAGGCATCCCCGGAAGTTCATGGGTAGGCCTCCCAGTGGAGGCCAATAACTAATTAGTGGAAGACAAGTCCCTTTGATACATTCCATTCTGTGCCCCGACAAGAATGGCCTGTTTGGCATCACCCTACATGGCCGGGGAAGGTGGGCACTCACGTGCTCACACTTCCTTGCAAGGCAAAAGATGACCTGAGAAGGGCTCTCTCTGCATGGGAGCGGTGCTGCCTTGAGGGAGAGGTGTTGCAAGGAAAGTCAGATTGTTCCTCTTACCCTCTCTGAAGCATCCAATCTCAGATATTTTTCCTCCAATGCTGTGCTGGAACTTCTCTGCCAGTCTCCTGAACTTCCTAAAGGCTCTTTGTGTGACTGACTAAATCTGTGTTCTTCAGGGGCTCCTCAACCATGACTGAGAGAGGCTGGGGCCATTGATAGGCCATTCAGGGGCCACAGCTGGGATTAAGGTCTGTATGCCTATTAACCCATGCAGAGATGGGTGAAACTCTTCCTGAGTCCCATGGCTATGGTGCTTGTGATAGAAATAAAGCCAGATGGGGTGTGGCCAAGTCCTCAAGGGGATAGCACTGTTTCTGTGCCTATTGTTGGACCACGATTAGTGAGTCAGCTACCTGGGTATGGGCATGCCTTCTCAAAATGGCTCTCCTAAGTCTTGGACTGCACCAGGGTTTCACAATCCCCTACTTGGATCCGAAAACTCCTACAAAGCACTTTTGTCCATGGATGGATACCAAAGTATTGCTGTTGAGGGGGAAATAAGAGCGATGGACATCTTATTTGGCCATCTTGCTGACAACACACTCTCTTAATACACACCTTAGAATGCTAATCCCCAAGGTATTTGTGTGTATTTCCTTTCTTTTCTTGATAACTAAGTAGAAAGTATTATAGACTGGAGGGGTTTAGGACCCAGGAATTTATTTTAGCCCAACTTCCAAGTGATGTGCTAACAAGTATGATTTGCAACAAGGAATTACATAAACATTGATTCTAAGAATTTTATCACCCTCATTAAATTTTAGTACTAATTATATACCTATGAAGAGAGCAATAGAAGGAAAAAATGCTTTCTTTTTAAAATTTTATTTATTTATTTATTTATTTATTTATTTTATCAGAGAGAGCGAGCGAGCACAGGCAGACAGAGCGAGCGAGCACAGGCAGACAGAGCGGCAGCAGAGGCAGAGGGAGAAGCAGGCTCCCCACCGAGCAAAGAGCCCAATGTGGGACTTGATCCCAGGACGCTGGGATCATGACCTGAGCCAAAGGCAGCCACTTAACCAACTGAGCCACCCAGGCATTCCGAGAAAAGGCATTCTTTATAGGATCTTCCTGAGAAATACTGTAAAAGCAATAGAGAACCACTGCCTGATACCACATGTAGTCATACTTATGGACAGAGAGCTGCAAGAGCAGGTGGCTGAGGGGGACTCCCATTCAGAGTTGCCTTAGATGGATTGAAAGCCAAGGGCAACAAGGGACAGAAGGCAGCGTCCTTTCAATTAAACATGCAATGAAAGCTCAAGTTTTCCCATCTCAGCATGACCGTCAACTCTGACAGAGGCTGGAAATATAAGGAAGGAGTTGTAAAAATTGTGTGTGTGAAACAGAGAGAGACACTAAATTCAACGATGATACTAGCTGACTTTGACTCTTTATTCCTTTGACCTCCACTTTCTACCTCACTTGTAAAATTGACCTCAGTGAAATATGAATAAAAGGATGACTAGAGCTTTAAAAAAAGAACTGTTTACTCATTAACGATTACTTGAATAAATAGCATCCAACCTGTCAATGTGCCCTTGAAGCGAGCACCCTTTGCGGAATTGACATAGTTTTCAAACTGAATTATCTGTTCTTCTCCAAACAGACACCAAGCTTTCCAAAATCTTTGCATTTACTCATGTTCCTTTTGCCACAGCTGAAATTCACTCTCCTTGACTGAGTGTGGTTATGCTTTCCTAAATTTAAGTCTTTAGATGAAATGTCATTCTTTTCTCTCATGCCATCCTTACCTTCCTTATCAGGAAGGAATGCTGTCATCCTTTGCATTCCGAAAATACTTTTACTCTATTTCTTTCATGGCATTTAATACTTTCTATCATGAATTATATTTATTTGTGTACATGGCTTAATTCACTTAAAAGGAGTAAACCTGAAAAAGATTGAATCTGTGTCTGGGTCACCTTTGTTTTCTGTTTGCCTTTGAAACCAGCCAATGTTTTCTGTGTATAAATGCTCAATAAATATATGATGGCTCATGACAGAATACCTTTAAGCTGGGAGTTCAATTTATCCTCTCTTTGCACTCTTTATCATCTGAATATGGCCCAGCTTTCCCAACAGTTGTATAATTTACTACTAAGATGGTTATATCCTGCAGCATGACCACTCCTTCAGATTCCTAGTATGGAGTCAAAGAATCTCTATAAAACATCTTTGGTCTAATGTGCAGATTTATCTCCAGTATCTGAAGCTTGCAACACAAAGGATTCCTTACTACTCCTCTTGAGCATCTTGACCTCCCTGACCTCTTGCATTTTCCTCCGCCTTTGTCTGTCAGTCATCTCAACTCAACTCCCATTCTTCTGAGAAGACCTTCTTGGCTGCTTCAAATATAATGGAGCTTTTATCCTGAGCTCTGACACCAATTTTTTACACTATATTTTTTACCCCTGAAATAGTTGAATAATGTAACAGTGTCGAGACTGTAATTCAATGTTTGATAGAACAATATGTTGGCATTATTTATACAAAACTATCAAATTTATGCAAGGCAGGATCTATTCAAATAGTAGGTGAGGAAATCAGATTTTTCCAGACTGTGTGAAGCACTAATAGCCACCTGGTATTTTCCAAACAATTTAAACTTTTATATAGGCAGCAGGCTTTCTCAGCATGTTGGTATAATGTGTGAATAAAGTTTAGTAATCGGAGGGAAAAGGGTCGTAACAAATTAACTACTAAAAGG
This sequence comes from Mustela erminea, assembly GCF_009829155.1. NCBI lineage: Eukaryota > Metazoa > Chordata > Mammalia > Carnivora > Mustelidae > Mustela > Mustela erminea. The sequence continues at coordinate 14,670,324 of NC_045629.1, read as the reverse complement.
TTAGAATAGGATAAGGGAAGCACAGTGTTTCCAAGTGTCAGAGAAGTGTCTGTCTCAGACAATGGGCGGTCTCTCCGAAAAGGCGTAGGAAATAAGGATCAGGGACTTCACTATAGAAGGGAGAGAAGAAGGGAAATGGCATTTTTTTAAAAGTTTGAAAAATAAATAAAATATAATATGTGTCTGACTTCAGTAGCAATTTCAGGGAATGGCTGGGTAAGGTACATAGGCAGAAATAATTAAGACCAGAAAGAGATGAGAGTCCGGTGTTAAACCTGGAGTTGTGAAGCCAAAGAAGGGACTTGGCACAAAGGGTCAGTTGCATTCAGGATGTGGGAGGGGACGGAGGAGCTAGCCATATTGTCACTGTGGTCAATGTTTCTTCGACCACTGGGGGGACCTCAGCTAATTTTAAATCACATCAGAAAAAGACTTTTAAAACTTATTTATTTTATACTTCATGTATTTATAACTAGTATCTAATACCCAATTTTATTGTTATTATTAATTAGAGGATGCCTAAAGGAAGCTGTGCTCTGTTCATCCATCCAACAGAGACAGCGTAAATCACACATATACCCCCGCTGTGGTTGGGTGTATGGATAAATTTAGGAAGAGAGTATATAAGGAATGAAATTTGAGAAACAATATCTTAAACTGACAGTTGTCCAAAGAAGTACTCTAGCTTTATTAAAACTCTAAACATTCTTTGTTTGACTTTTTTTTTTTTTTTTTTTTTGCCATGGAATGCTTAACTTTGAGAAAAAGGTAGTGTATCTTGGTGTATAACAGGTTGCACTGAAAAAGTGTTAAGTGAATTGAAAGTCATCTATTCAGGCAAGTACGGAGCTGATTTCCCTCCCCATAGAGGAAAGGAAAAAACATCCTGAGTTATATAGATACTTTGAATATACTTTGTGGCACTAATTTAAAAACAAAAGAATTTCTTTAACAAAAAATACTGTGTAATTTTAGGGGGTACCTGGATGTTTCAGTCGGTTAAATGTCTGCTTACAGGTCAGGTCATAATCCTGGGACCTAGCCCCCGACTGGGCTCCCTGCTCATGGGGAGTCTGATTCGCCCTCTCCTTCTGTCCCTCCCCTGCTTCTGCTCTTTCTGTTGTTCTCTCACTCTCAAATAAATAAATAAAATCTTTTTAAAAATTGTATGATTTTGAAAAAATAAAAAATAAAAAAATGTATGATTTTGTATTTCTTTTCTTTTCCCTTTATCACACAAAAAAGAGTTGTTTTCATTTATTAGTATATTTCTATTTTTCCACAGGAATAGTGTGATGGAACATTATTAAAAATTAAATTCAGGGGATTTTAGAATTCATTTTAGCGCTTAGGCAATGTTTTCAGAAATAACATAAAAATAGTATTATTTTGTAATATTTACAATTTTCTCCTAGTGATCTTCAGCAATTTACTATATCTTTCCTCTTTCTGCTACTATAATTTACTTATTACTTTAGAAATAAAAATCTAAAGTGATCAGGAGATATTTCCTGGTAAAAGACTTGTAATTATTTTAGGTTTGTTTTCGGGAGGGGGTTATGAAGGAGGGGGCAATAGAAAACTTCCCTGACATCATGATTGGTTATAATGAAGACGAAACAATAGCATCAAAAGGAGTGGCATTTATTGCATATGGAATTCACTGAAATCCTTTACTGGAGCAAAGAATCAAAATAGAATAGAGTCTTATGAAACATGGAACATTAAAAACCATACTGTATTTGTGTGTGAGTGTGTGTGTGTGTGTGTGTAAAAGAGAGGCAGAGGGGGAAATACAACTACTCAATACAAGAAATGTGAATTATCTTTTCTAAGTACAAAGCATTATTATTTTAAATATGGTATTTGTCAATAAATCATTGTCCTCATGTAAGACAATGGAATACTATGATATTTGTTTATATAATAAATTTTGAATTAATAAACAACAAACACAAGTGTGATTAAATAAACCCAAAGCAACCATCAAAATATCCCAATCCCAAATCCAAATATGCCTAAAAGTAAAAGTAGTCATTTTTTTCATTTTTTTCAACTCTTACACACTAACTTCAGAAGTGGCACAAATGGGCTGGAATACAGTTGAAATTAAACAGGATACTAAAAGTTCTGGTCACCAAATCTGATCTTTGTGTGGGTGGGAGGAGGTTGTCTTCCCACATCTTCAAGAGATGCTCTGGGCACAAGCTTGGTGTCCTATAATTCAACTCAATGCTGACACTATTGACCTGGAGACAATATCAGACTCCACGGGCTCAAGGGTTCCATCCCACAACAGTGTCCTTCTAAACTCATTCCTTCTTCAGATACCAGTGACAAGTCCAGGCTGTCACCTGTATTCCTCACCAATGGGCTACAGATATTGGAAGTTTCAACAACCACCTCCTTGGATTTGATTAATTTGCTAGAGGGGCTCACAGAACTCAGAGAAATATTTTATTTGCTAGATTGCCAGTTTACTATGAAAGAATATAGCTCAGGAAGAGTCAGTGGAAGAGATGCATAGGGCTATAGATGGAGAAAGCATGTGAAGCTTCTGTGACCTTTCTACAGCAACCCACTTTCCCCAATTCTGAATGAGTTTACCAACATGGAAACTTTCTGGACACTCTTTTTTGGAGTTTTTGTGCAAATTTTACTAATAGGCATGCTTAATTAAATCACTGGCCACTAATGATTTAACTCAATCTCCAGACCATCTCCCTACCCTGGAGGTATGGGAAGGGACTGAAAGTTCCAACCCTTTAATGACAGGATTGGCTTCATGGACAACCATCCCCCATCCTTAGGCTGCCTGGGGTTTTCCCCAACTCTTCTCATTAATATAGCAAAAGACATATCACTTATACTCTCTCATTACTTAGGATATCCCTATGAGCTCTGTGCCAGAAACAAGGGCAAACACCAAATATGTATTTTTTTATTATAAATTACAATATCATCGATACAATTCTTTCTAGTGTGAGGAACTGAGGCATATACAGGTAAAATTTAGAGACAAGATTGAAAGTGATTTGGCCGCAGAGTGGGTAATAAATAAGTCTGCAGAGGTTGAGAAGTGAGAAATCACTATGACTGAAGATTATCAGACAAGTCTGCATGGAGAAAATATCGTTGATTAGGACTTCTGACAAGCAAGATTCACACATGCAAAGAAGGATAAAAATGGGGACATTAAATTGTAAACATAAGCACCAGCATAAGCAAAGCAACAAAGATAGAAATAATGCAGATAATAATAAAACACATTTGTGGAAAAAAAGTAAATATAAAGAGAAGTATTATAGCTAAAATTAAATATTTACTGTACAGACCTGTTTTTGTCATTTGAAAATGAAAAAGGAATAGAACTCTGAAAATATCTATTTGCAGTACACAATAGGATATCTAAACTTTCATATAACTAATTATGAGAGCAAAAACATTACATGTTAATCTATATCCCATCAGTAACTAGTTTTTTTTTTTTAAGATTTTATTTATTTATTTGACAGAGAGAGATCACAAGTAGACAGAGAGGCAGGCAGAGAGAGAGGAGGAAGCAGGCTCCCTGCCGAGCAGAGAGCCGGATGCGGGACTTGATCCCGGGACCCTGAGATCATGACCTGAGCCAAAGGCAGCGGCTTAACCCACTGAGCCACCCAGGCTCCCAGGTAACTAGTTTTTAAAGGATTTAGAATTCCAAAGAGAATGAATACAAAGATTTCCTTCTCAGTTAATCAAACAAGATATATTTTTAGCATTCTTGACAATTATTATTTACATTTTTAATTCCTTAAAATGTAGGCACTTATGTATGATTACCATAATCAAATCAAATCAATAATGGTTTCCAGTATTTGCTCCCATCAGGCTAATCCTACACAAAATAGTCACTATGAATTATAGACTGCATATATGCTATATATAAATTTTATCACAGCAAATACAATAACTTTGATGAAATGGACAAATTCATTTAAAAATAAAACCAAATAAGACACAAGATAAGATAAAAATAATATGAATATATTCACATACCTGATAAAATGAAATCTTGATCAAACCGTAAATACTCACAATGAAAACTCCAGGATTAGAGGCTTTTGCCAGTGATTTCTATCAAACACTTAAAAAAGAAATGACACAAACTGCAGACAAACTCCCTCAGAAGGAAAAAAGGAGGGAACCCTCTTCTAATCATTTAATGAGGCTAGCTTATCCCTAATAACCAAACCTGAGAAAGAAATTTCAAAGTAAGAAAATTACAGACAAATATCCCTTATGAACATGGGCAGATGGACCTTTAACAGAATATCAGAAATAAATTCCATGTGACTGGTGCAGGGACCATGGCAATAGGGCCTTACAGGGGAACAGAGAATGGACTTAACTCTGTGTACAGCACAAGCCAGTGGGAATTTATAGCCAAGGAGAGTTGGGGGTCAGCAGATGGAAAATTACTAAGAAGCATATGGGTTAGGGGTATTTTGGCTATAGTGACTTCACAGTTTGTTGCAGAAGGCAAGCCAGGAGACCAGCAGGCAAGCCAGGAGACCGGAAGTCACTTGGGGTATGGTGGAGGATGAGGAACTTGAGTAGGTATCAAGGGAGATCAGAAAGGAAAGATGGGGAATTGTAGCTAAACTATCTTAGCAGGATTTCTACTAAAACTGGACAATGTAGACATGAACACAGAAGTCTGAATGTGAAGGTCTAGTTGAAATGTTCAGGGGAGGCTGGGTAGCATTTGGTCAACAAGAGAATCTTTGTTAGTAGCAAAATTTTAGAAAATGAAATTTAAGAAAAATGATTAACAAAAATTTAACAGAAATCATATAAGTCTATATATCGAAAAGTACAAAATACTGCTATGGGAAATTAAAGAAGACCTAAATATAGTGAAAGAGATCATATTTGTGGATTAAAAGATAGCATTATTATGTCAGTTTTCTCCAAATTGCTATATAAATTCAATAAAATCCTAGGAAGTCTTTGGCTTCTTTTCTTTTACTTTCTTCTCCTCCACATCTTCCTTCTGCTAAGAGTTGATTAACTGAGTTTAAAATTTATAAGGAGATGCAAACAACCTAGAATATTCTAAATAACTTTTTTCTTTAGAAACAAAAATGGTAGAGGACTACATTATCAGATTCCAAGTGTACTATAAACATAAAATAAACAAGAATATGTGGCACCAGCATAAAGATAAAGAATAGGTCAATGAAACATTATAGTTTCCAGAAACAGAGCCACACTTACACAGCTCACCCATTTTCTACAAGACAATCTAATGAAGTTAAGGATTTTCAGAACAGACTTCTTAAGCAAATGAATGTGCGCTCAGAAGAGAAAACTGTAAAATATTTTTAACTGAAAATAAAAATACAACATTTCAAAATTTGTAGGATGCAACTAAACAAGCACTTACAGAGGAAAATATCACAGTAAAGGGTATTTTCCAAAAAATAAACTCACCAAATCAGCAATGTAAACTTTCACTTCAAATATCTTCATCCAAACCTGCTGTGCAATCTTTCATCAAGAAGTTGAGGCCAGTCATTCTGTTGGAGTGGAAGGCAGTGTTGAAGGGACCCAAGGTCCTCAGGGATGGAAAGAGTACCTGTTCAGGGTGCGAAGAGTGGGTGCTCAGGGGACAGAATGATCTGGATCTGTATTCTGGCCCTGCTACATCAATCCTTCACTTCGGGCAGGTGAGTTAACCTCTTCAAGCTCCAAGACTCTCTGCTTGAAATGGGACAACAATGTAACAAATATCCAAATGTGTATACAATATCAAATACAACAAAACACGCTGATTTGCAGCCTTGCGTCATTCCCAAGGTGACATTCAAAATCAGTACACGGAGGGCAAGGAGAGCCTCAAGAAAGAGGCAGGTCACTCCAGATTTGTACGTGCCAGGTTTCACAAGCAAAGGAATTTACAAGACTTGTCTTGCACAGCGACAAGTCCAGATCCATGCCTGTCTGCTGGCCTAAGTCTTGTTTTTAGAGGTTTCCACAGGCTTATCATGTAACAAGCACGTACAGACCAGCCTGTCTTAACAACACTTTGCTCACTCAAGGTTGCCTCCCAGAGAGGGTCCTGGTGTTGGGTGGTTTCAGGGAGAGGGATGAGGGGCAGGAGCCTGTGCTTGCTCTCCTGGCAACCAGTGGTCACGTGGCAGTCACATCTTCTCTGACAGTCTCCAACAGCGCACGAAGAACTTAGCCCGGGAAGGAGTGGGGGGTGTGCGGGGGAGGGGGAGGGCTCACGTGGGTCCATGTTGGATACACTCGTCGTGCTGAGAGGGTTTCCGAGGGGCACACAGGTTGTCTAGGCCCCGGGGTCCTCCGGAAGTGCACTTGCTGGCTTACCGAGGTCGTCTGGAATTCCAGGTGAGCCTGAGCCAGTTGGGAGTACTTTTAATAGTTTGCATGAGTTAAATAATTGCGCAACTAAAGCTTTCCGTTGCCAAGGTAAATAGCTGGTGAAATTAATGATTTCCTTTATAGAAACGAAAATCACTTTTCAAAAACCCTCTCAAAGGCTACACTGTTCGTCATTGGTATATTTAACTCTTGTACTATTAATACTATTGTATTATTTAATAGCAGAAATTATAACCTGTGAGCACAGAATTCTGAAAAATTAATTCGTTATTCCTGCGTATCTTCTATAAGTCATATAGACTTATTTATTTATTTTTATTTATTTTTTTTTTAAGGTTTTATTTATTTATTTGACAGACAGAGATCACAAGTAGGCAGAGAGGCAGGCAGAGAGAGAGGAGGAAGCAGGTTCCCTGCTGAACAGAGAGCGGGAAGCGGGGCTTGATCCCAGGGAATCATGACCTGAGGGGAAGGCAGAGGCTTTAAACCACTGAGCGACCCAGGTGCCCTGAGTTATATAGACTTTTTAGAAAGATTTATTTAGTTATTTTAGAGAGAGACACGAAGAGCACAAGCGGGGTGGGAGATGGTAGGGGCCTGGGGGAGGGGCAGAGGAAGTTGGAGGTAGAATCTGGAGGAGACTCCTAGCTGAGCCCAGAGCGTAAGGCCTGGCTCCATTCCAGGACCGTGAGCTCAGGACCTGAGCGGAAATCAAGAATTCAACTTAACTGAGCCACCCAGGTTACCCAGAGCTGTATAGACTTTTTGTAGTGGTTTGGTACTAGAAAAAAATGTCATGTCTGTTTGCTATACTCTTCGAAATTGAATGCAAAAGCTTTTGCCTCTGAGTTACTTTGAAACATTGCAAGTGCCTTTTCACAATACTTTTTTATCTTTTTAGCTTTGACATACAAAACCTGTAATTTTGATTTTTAGACATTTAGACTATTTCCGTCTTTAATAATTGGAGATTTCATTTGGAGCCAGGATTTATTTCATGATTTCGAAATTTTATTTTCTTTTTCCAAGTAAATTTTTGCTTATAATGCCTCTTCCCTTTTAAGTCCTAATGAATATGGAAAATCATGAATGTGGTAAATTATCACAAGCCATTAAGAAAACTAATTTTTATTCACACCTAATCTGCTGCTCTTATCAAATTCTGTATATATTGTTTATAAGGCATTATTCTAGGCAATTTACATTTATCTGTAATTTTCAAATGAGCTTTACGGTAAAATTATCCTAACTTAGAAACGAGGCCTCAGTGGACTTAAACGTCTCAGTTTCTCACAGGTAGTCTCTGAACTGGGAATTCAACCCTGCTCTGTTTGTACCTAAATTACAAGAGCTTTTATTTGCCATATGACCCTGACCTTTACATGGTCTAGTCACTTACAAGCAAAGAATTTTATGGCCAAATGATAAGTCAGCTTCCCAGTTTTATTAATGGGCCATAGTAATATCCCAAAACCACAAAGTACAGGGCTCTCTGATAAAGCCAGGAAAAAGGCTTCAGTAGGACTCCGAAGACATTCCTCAATTGAATTTACGCCCTCTGTATGGCTGGAGAAGCTGCAGCATGGCTGACCTGGTCTCTGAGAGGGTCCCAGCTAGGGAAAGAGACGTTTCTCTGGAAAAGATGAGAGTTTCCTTTATCTGGGACTAATTAACTTTGTAAGTTGAAATAGAATATGAGAAAAGCATGGCAATGGTTTCCCATAACCTTTCCAAGTTACTCTCAAACACATCTTAATTTGGATAATCTGCCATACGAAATGAAGAAATCATGCTTTAAGGCATTATTCACTTTAGGATTCAGGAAGGGCTCAATCTCACTGAATAGTTAACCCATTCCTTTGCTTAAAATTTAATGAATAGATAATTCTGTAAACAGGGAAATTACAAATACTGTTCTGTATTGGCATTCCTTAAAAAGATATAGGCATGTGAGTTACAAAGGAAAATTATTCAATGCCTTTGCTCTTGCAAAGAGCAAAATATCTTGTTTATTAAGTTGCTTCCTGATATAATTTCATAACTGAAAGGAATCCAGTTAAATTTTCGGACCCCCTTGGGTATTATTTAAAAAAATGTAATGCACTATCTTAGAGAATTAGTGTTCTTTTTTTAAAAAAATTAATTTTATTTCTTTTCAGTGTTCCAGAATTCATTGTTTATGCACCGCACCCAGTGCTCCATGCAATAGGTGCCCTCATTATACCCACCACTACTGTTCTTTTTCAAATGCTTTTTCTATGAATAAACTGGATATTCAGTTTAGTCTGAGAAGAGTATTTGCTTTTTTATCCCATGTAAGGATAAACATTCTGAGAGCAATGGTTATCTGCCTGGTTTCATACACCTTTTCACTTTGTGGAGGTAGATGAGGAGAATAGTAGTTCCTGCCTCTCGGAATGCCACTGATGGCATCTTGATGACTTCCCTGGGTTTTTTGGGGGAACCAAGTTAGATGTTCTGTACTTTCTGAATGTTGAAGATACGAGTAGACAAAGAGATGGTTCATTTTTACCATCCTTAAAAAAAGGAGTTAAATGAAATCACTAACTTGATGATGGAACTAAGGATATAATCCAGGCTGTGAAATAAGGTAGGAATTCCAGAGACAAGGTAAAATTAAAAAGATACCTGGAATTGGGAATAGTTGATTTCTAGTTTATTTCTATGAGAACATAGAAATAAGCATAGGAAGAAGGACTTTAAGTGTGAAGAAAATTTATTTGAATATAATGAGAAAAGTTTGAGCATGGAATAAAAGGAAAAATTATAAAATCCTATGGACAAGAAATAAAAATACATGTGAAAATAGTATTTCTAAATAGAGGTAGACAAATAATTTCTTAAAAAGAGAACAATACCAACTTTGAAATACACTTCCCTGCTTTAGAATGGAGGGTATAAAATATGACATACTCTTTAATCCAGAGTTAAGTGACACTGAACATGAGCTTATGTGTCATTTTAAGTTCTACTTTCTTAGCAATAGCATCTCTACTTATCAGTTATATGATAATTGTTACCAATTATAATCATCATCTTATACTTTTAATCCTCAGACCTATTCATCTTATAATGGAAAGTTGGTACTCTCGTAAAGAAAAAAAAAACAATCTGTTATCAGGAGATTCATTCAGTGGGTTAAAACTCACTTTGGGATTAGACTACAGGTTTACAGAAGGAGTTTACAATGTAATTTTATTAATAGTATTAGTGGAAATGTGAGATATTTGAGTTGTTCTGGGAGCCTGTGAGTATATTAACTTCAAAAAGTTATTTTACCTACATTAAGCAACAAAACCCACAAATATATTATATTTATTGAACCGTTAAATGAGAGTCCAGTATACAGAAGAATTAATTGGTCATAAAGGAGTGGAAAACAAACAAACAAATAAAAAACCCTAAGGAGATTATCCACCAAGTTCTACCTCTGTTTGTGAGGGTGAATGAAGAAACATTTTTTTTTTAATTGTCTTTCCTTTTTCAACCATTATAATTTATGTGTGGTTGTATTCTTTAAAAGATGCTGACTAGAATTAAATAAAAATTTTATAACCACCTTCTTCAACAGTAACACTAATAAATTACAGGACTTGAAACATGAAAATTGATTTTCTATTCAGCACGATGGTTTCTTGAACTGCAATACCAGAGGATACATGTTGCACACATCTTCGCCCTGACAGCAAGTGCAGAGGCACTGATGTATCAGCACGAAAGACTCACTGAACAGACAGGATAGAAACGCAATCCTATATGCCGTTTCACAGAGGTTGTGCTTAGGGAAAGTGTAGGATAAACAGTATTGGCAAATAAAGGACAATCCAGGAATGTGCTGTCACTGTTTTTTGAGGGACCAAAATATCTGAAATACAATTCAGTATTCCACAGATGAAATATAAAGAAAATTGTTTACCTCAGTGTGAGGTATTTGACTTTGGGATCTCCTTCCTTGCTCCTTTCCTCCCGCCCTCCCTTATCAGTAGCTCGCTCACTCTCCCTCCTTCCCTCTCTGTGTGTATGTATTATTTTTGGCTACGGAAAAAATTTCCTTCCTAATGCCATTTTACTATTTTAATAATAGTCATGGAATTAATGTTTTCCAGTTCTTGTGTGCATCATGGAATTTTGTAAAGAAAGTTTAGGGGAGGAAAAAACCCTTCTCTCTATATTTCTAGGTTCTTGGCTCAGTGCCCCCCATCACCTGTTATAAAAGACAAATTGACAGGAGGAAAAAAAATTAATTAGGCAAGTTTGTTTATATGGGAGTCCCACAAAGATATGAAACTCAAAAGGTACCCAGAGAATTGAGACTATTGAGGATATATACCATCCTGAGCTAAGAAAAGGGATAGGAATTTGGGGTTTCTGAAGTTGGGGTAAGGGGCTGCTCTGATATGTACATGATTTTCTCAAGTAAAAAAAATTTCTCTGGTAGTAGATTTCTTCCTGGTTCAGGCTCCCCTTTCTAATGTTACAGAAGTGTAACTTCTTTGTTTTCAGAACTGCTATTCTGTTTGCTATCTTTTTTGTTGTTGTTTGGTTGGTTTTTGTTTGCTATCTTTCAAACACCTCAATATATTTTTTATGCCCCAAAGGCATATTTGGGGTGGCATATTCTGCTACTCTTCAAAAGTATGTACAAAAATTAATGATTACGAACATTTTAATGACCTGTGGCTGTGCTCTCCCGAACTAAAGTATGCCACAGTAATTAGACAAAGTGCTAGATAAAAAAAAACTTTGTGTATTCAAGAAAGCACATGCATGAATATACTCACATACCCATAGACATAACCAGACACACACACACACACACACACACACACACACACACACGTGACAATGAATTAGATAAGTCAGTTACTCTTTATTATTCCCATAACAGGCTTATGTAACTTTTAAAGGCGTTTAGAGATTTGGGAAAGGAAAGGAAGAAAGGAAGGGAGGGAAAGAGGGAAAGATTAATAGATTAGTAGATACTACCTAGAGCGATATTACACACATATATAACATATAGAGAGAGATATTACCTGTATATATGTATTTATATAGACAATGGTAAAAAATTCAAATATATTTGTGATGTATAGAACTCATATATATTATGTATATATTATACACAGTTTATATAATATCTATTATATATATATATATATGGACATCTTACATATATGCCTTTCATACAGACAGTAATAAATAATTTAAAATCTTGGGATAAAAACATTGTATGTGTAGCATGCATGGATTTCCAATGTCACCCGTAAGGTACACAAGAAATACAAAATTTTAAGTCTTTTTGTTAAGAGAATAAGAAGACCTATATATCTCTCTCTATATATATTTAAGTCCCTATTTTTCTGATGCAGAAAACTAAATCCAATCAATCACAGATTGATCTTTTTCAAATTTAGTAATTTCACTGATAATTCACTTTTAAACTCAACCAATCTAAAGTTCTGCCCATCCATCCTGCCTCCTGACTTGGTTCCTGTCGCACAATTCCTGGCAATCCTCTATTCTCTGGAAGCATCCACTAGCGGTGGTTGTCAAACCACTCCAAAATCTCTTGGAGGGCTTGTTAGAATACACACTTCCAATGTTGCTAATCTCTTGGAGGGCTTGTTAGAATACAGACTTCCACCGTTGCTCGCAGAGTTTCTGATTCATTATGTCTGAGGATAGAACGAGCCTATGCTGATTCTGTTGATCTAGAGACGCCACTTTGAGAACCACTGCACAAACACTTTATGTGTGCTGATCTTTTTACTAGGTCAGTGCCATACCTAAATCTCTATAGAGTCATGGAAGACATTCCTAGGCTCTTCTTTGATGTTCTGTGGATCCAGAGGATTGAGGAGAGTGGCATATGCTCCTTCTGCCTGGCCACCATTTTTGTTTGTCTGCTTCTTCACCCTTCCACTAAGTCTTCAGACTTCCTGCTTTTAGAGTGCCCTTCTACATCGAAGGCCTATATCTCTCTCTATATATATTTAAGGGCTATATATGGAAACGTATCTAAGGGCTCTTTCTTTCTCACATCTACCCCCTTGGAGATTTACCCACAGAAGGGGGAAAGAAGCACTAATCCTTGCTTTTATTAATCCAATTTATCCTTCCCTGAGGCTTCATCTCTGCTGCAGAAGCATTTGTTCTTATATCACGATGCATTCTTCTTAAACGTGTGTTCTTATTTCTTTATGCTGTCACCATTTTGGGGTTTCAGAAATGTTTCTCCCAAGAAAAGCCTAATTTTAAGCTTTTAAAGTTGAGTTTTAAATATGATCTAATGTGGCTTTTAAGACCTATTTTATAGGTCAAAAATCAAATTTTCATGTTTTATTTTATACTTTCTGCTCCTCTTATATAGTAAGTCTCAATTTAAGATTTAATTTTGATTGTGGCAAGTCCATAAGGGAAGAAGAATTACTCAAAATAGCAGTAAAAATTAGTTAAATTTCAAAACGTTACCCAGCTTAAATATATTTGATTAATTTTCTTGATGAATGACATACTTGCTATCTTTGTGCTGGTGGTGAAAACGTTACTGATGCCCATTGTAAGAAAAAAAAGAAAGTACCTGCATGAGCCATTGTTAGAATTTACTTTATCATTTGAAGAGCTATATTTAGGAGATTTGATTACAATTATCTTGGAGGTGTCATGACACCCCCTCTGGGTGAGATCACTGAAATGCTCAGACCTGTCCTACCTGAACAAAAGGCTCATATGCAGATTCTCTTCATTTTGCCTCCAAAATCCTTTCACTGTGGCCCCTGAATGAAAAGCCTGAGGAAGCCAGATGCTGGTGGCAGTTTTAGCTGAACAAAATTACCCTGAACCCAATTTGGCTGTACCCCATGCGTTTAGAATGCAAGCATTGTTAGTCAAACATGGACTGTCATGTTAATTAGCATATATATTTATACAAATAATGTGCAGCAAACAGTTGTACAGATTTATTAAAAATGAGAAGTACAAACTTAGTAGAAACAAGCTAAACTTCCGGCAGCCTCCATTTTGACTAGTATAAGAAAATGGCAGACTAAAATTGTAAGTGGACAGAGAATAATGTAAAGGAAGCTAAGGAAGGCTTATATTGAAATAGTGTGTGGGGGTAAAACCACACTTGTCTCTTTGTTCCTCTTTATTACTAGCTGCCACTAACTGAGTGCTTACTGTATGTTAAAACTTCAATAATATGCCTTTAATATAATATGCCTGTGAAGCCAAGATTATTATGACCTAGATTGTACAATGAGGAAGTTGAAACTAAGAAGGCTTAAGGATGGTTTTAGTCCAAGAAGTGTCTGTCTAGACTTAAACCTTCATTTGTCTAAATCCAGATATTCCATGTTTTTTCTTAAATCAGATTATTTGGTTTGGATTTGGTTTTTAAATTAAAATATAGTATTGATCTAACTGTTCTAAATACCAGTAGGAAATCATGGGCTGATCGGAAGGAGTTACTCACCAAGCAAGAGAAGCCTATGGCTAAATGAGCTTCATGTGTTAGAAGAACAGAAAGAGGTAAGTGTTCTTGCCACAGGAAGGAAGGAAGGAAGGAACTAACAAATGAATGAAAGGGAGGGAGGGAGAAAGGAGGGAAGGAAGGGAAAATTCTAAGTGTATTGATGGATGTGTTCATTAGTTTGATATGGTGATTATTTCACAATGTACACATATACTGAAATATCAAGTTGAATGTTGAGTGTATATGCTTACTATTTGTCAATTATAACTTAATACAACTGAAAAAAAAAAGATGACGGCCATTGTGGTTGAAGTGCCGTTAGTAAAGGGAAAACAAAGAGATGCAGTCAGAGAGGTGCAGGGGTTAGATAGTATAAGTCTAAGATTTGTGATTTATTCTACAATAGATAAGGAAGCCACAGACATGCATTGACTGGATGTATTTATTTTATTCTCTTTTCTTTTGACTGATTCATTTCTCACATCTGCTTAATCTAAAATTTAAATTTTACTTCAGGGTTTAAAACTTTATTAAGCATATAGTTTCAGCAAAGTTTTTTTTTTTTTTTTTTTTTAAATCAGCTATTAAAAGCCTGATGTTGCCATGTATTCAAGTTCGTGAATCCTTGGAGATTGGTATTTACCTTTCTACCCTGCTAATTGACAATAAGAAAATAGTTTGCATAAGGGCTTCATTAATGCAGAACAAACTCCTATCTTAGCTTCACATTATTTCAATATTAATAATGATATGCCTTAAATTGTCCATATTTCAACATCAGTTAAAATTGATAGTTGGAAAAAATGTGAATATAAATTATTTATGTACAAACAAAAGCTCATCTTTAGGGAATCACAGGTGTCCATGTGATAAAAGTGATTGAATAGCATACACATGAAAGGGGGAAAATGATAATAACCTTGATTTTGTAAGTATCAAATGTTGCTAACTAGAGTGAGAACATAATTATGTGGAGTCAGTTTCCAATAGGAGATTTCATAGACATTTAAATAAATTGCCCATCAGTCAAATTTAACAACCAAATGATTTGTAGGGGGGAAAAAGGATAGTTATTTCTACTCTGTTCCATTAAACAAAGATATATTTTGCATTTACACTGTGTCAAACACTGCTAGATAAAGAGAATACAATAGTAAGTAAGATTTGTTTTCTAATTAAAACAATTACAGCTACAGGATCTCCTGGACTCGGTCTAAGCCTTTTTTTTTTTTTTTTTAATTTCTTTTCATCGTAACAGAATTCATTGTCTATGCACCACACTAAGCCATTTTTTAAAACATACTCACATATAAATTATTTTTCATTAATTTTGGTTTACAAATTACAAACTGAAATAAAATTATTTATTTATATTTTGTGAAGGTAATCCAATCTAATTTATACATACCCCCCCAAAATCAAACTGTTCCTAAATTATCTGGATTATTTTTTCATAGACATCCAAACTACTGTTTATATTTGAGCTTCACAAATAATCACAATCTTTGTGCTTAATATGACTACAGTAAGATCACCCTGCACATAGTAGGATATACATAAATATTGTTAAACAAATGAAAGAATGAAAAAACCACAGTATTGATATTCTAAAATATTCTTCCTGAGCTCTAGGTAGAGTGATACAAAATGATTTTATTATGTAAATGGAAGGCAAATTAAAATTATCTCAGATAAAAAGTAATTACTGAGAGTCCTGGCTGGTATGGTCTGATTGAATCTGACCACTTTACTTTTTGCAAAACATAATTTAGCAGATTTGCACATGAATAGAAGAGAAAAATTAAATCAATTTATTAAAAATGGAAAATTCTGGAAGGGTTCACAACTGAAGTGATTTCACTAGTCAAAAAATATGTCTTCTGCAGTTTGTGAAATGTTTAATATATGGTAGATGGTAGAAAAGTATCATTTGATTCAGAATTTGACTGGCACTGAGCCATTTATTTTGTCATTCACTTGTGAATGACAAAATTAAATTCAATCCTGAATGTTGGGTTATAAACGTTAGCAGGAACCCTCCATTCATCATCAACTCTATACCCTTTATGCAGATGAGGTTTAGTTGCAGCCTTGATTAATTCAGGTTCCAAGCTTTGATCACTATGTAAAATGATAGCATTGCCTATTGATTTAAAACCCTTCCAGTCACTCAGGATAAAGTCCATATTCTTAATATCTATAAGGTCTTTGTGATGTGCCTTTCTAACATCTAGCCTCAGTTGTGGTTCTTCTGTACCTGTCCAGCACAACCATGCTGCCCCTACCATAGACTCAACTACCTCTTAACCCTGAGACTCACACCAAAAGCCCTTTTCCTTGCTCTCCACCTGGATAATTCATTCTTGTTCTTTGAGTGTCATTTTATATTTTACATCCTTGAATAGAAAGTGGCCATTTTTGAAGATTGGGGGATAGATACTGTTTACCTTGTTGAATCCATAGTATTAAGCAATCTACCCTTTAGATTTTATTCATTCTTTCAGTAATCCATTCATTGTTCAACAAATATTTATTAATGTACTATTACATTTCAGACATTGTTCTAGACATAAGGAATGTAATGGACTTTGTAAGACAAAGTGCTTTATCATGAAGCTTACACTTTTATAATTAACATGGAACACTGAGACATAAAGACAGAAGATTATTTCAGAAAATGATAAATAGCAGAGGAAATCCAAGTACAGAGCCCTGAAATGAGGTTAAACTTGGTGTATTCATGGAACAGTGAAAAGACCAGTGCCTGGAAAATAGTGACAATTAAGCATCTTGGGTAGGTAATAAGAGCTGAGCTTAGGTAACAGCCAAATCCTGTGGCATATTGCATGTCATAGTTTTCAGTTTGGGTTTGATTTTTTTTTTTTAAGATTTTATTTATTTATTTGAGAGAAAGAGTGAGCACAAGCAAGGATAAGGGCAGAGGTAGAGGGACAAGCACACTTTCCACCTAGCAGGGAGCCTAATACAGGGTTCAGTCCCTTGACCCTGAGATTATGACCTAAGCCGAAGGCAGACACTCAACCAACTGAGTCACCCAGGCACGCTGGGTTTGATTTTATACCATAAAGGAAATTACTGGTAGATATGGAGCAGATAGTCATTGTCTTATAGGCTTTAGAGAAGTTACACTGCTGCAAATGAAACGTAGGAACAAAAAGAATGGAAGCAGAAATGATGGCTTGACCCACAATTTAGTGATAAAGGTCACGATTCTGGTTGTAATTTGGCAAATGGAGTCCTGAAAGCATGTAATAATCTAAATGTAGAAGGTGAAAGAGATTAGTAAGTACTTACTGAAATGAATTCTCTTATTTTAACAATAATGCAAAGAGAACAGTTTTAGATTACATCATGATTTCTAAACCTCAGCACTATGGACATTTTGATCTAGATAATTCTTTTTTGTGGATATTGTCCCTGGTCTCAACCCACTAGATGTTAGCAGCAACCCTTGATTTTGACAACGAACAGTGTCTCCAGACATTTCCTCATGCCCCCAGGGAATGATATCTTTCCTGGTTGAGAAACACTGGATTTGAAACATAAAATGAAACTTCATTTATAATAATTGTGCAAATATTAGGCTATACTTAATCATGGGAAGTAATAATATTCTATTCTTAAAACTTTCCAGGAAAAGATTAAGAACATCTTTTCAGGATGGCTTATTTGCAGCTATTTTGTGAGGAATCTTTTTAGATGTATCACTGACAAATTAAAATTTATTTCAACAAAGAATCTATGGTAGATGGCCTGATGGTAAATCCTACTGATACCATTCACTAGCTGGGATTAGTGGTGAGAATAATAGAAACCTTCTCATGAGGATTGGTTTACATGTAAAACCTGTAAAGCATTTAGAATAGCTCCTGCCACATAGTAAGTACTCAATAAACATTTTTAGTGTTGTTATTGTTATAATTATCTACTCAGAAAACCACTGGTAACTTGTGGATGATTCCAAAAAGAAAAATATTTTTCTCTTCCCAGAGAACCACAAATATACTTTCTAAAAATAATAGTAATATAAGTCATGATTGAAGTTACAGTGATTATTTCAGGGTCCCGGTCAGGATGACATGACTCACAATAGGGGGTTTATCTAAAGGCTATTCTAGGCTTGTTTCAAATGGTTCCAGGACATTTGTGCCTGTCTCCATTCCCTCTCCCTTCCCAGCGTTGAGACAGTTCTCGGGCAGTGATTGGGAAGCAGTAGGTGACTTTCTTCGGAAGTCATGAAGAGTGTAGATCTCCTTCAGACATTAGAGGTATGAACAAGCTGAAGGGTAACACTGATTAGTCTTTTAACTCATGATCTACTTAAGAGATCCATTTTTTTGTACCAGATATAGTATATAAACTTGATGCTCACTATAACCTGACATGAGTCATGTGGTCCAATCTCAGAGCAAAGAACACACAGAACACTTACAGTAAGTGTAAACAACTGCAAAATAACTCAAGTATTCTTTGATTTTGCACATGCAGTGGATGGTAAACATAGGCCATGGCAGTACTTAGTTTTCTTGCTTTCCTTTTTCATTTAAATCCCTTATGCCTTATGGCTTATTTCCACCATCCCCAAAATGTCTTTCCTAGTTCAATTCTACTCATGTCTTTTCTTCTGTGACCCCCCTCCTCATTTCAGTCTGCAGTATAAAATTCAGAAGGGTGAATATGGTAGGTAAGGGGGAAAACTGAGCAAAGAAGTTTGGCCTACTCATTGATGGAATGACAAAAATGCATGAGATGATAATGCATTGATACATTTTGTGTGGTCTCAGCAGTCATACTGTTTCCTTTCCTAAAGCTAGTCTCGTGTTTTAGATTTATCTCTTGTTGGTCAAATCAAAGATCAAATGGTACATCTCTCCACTACGACTCCAGTATTTTCTCTTGTCTTGTTCCATTTTCCTGCCTAGCCTTTATTGCCCGTCACCGGCCTCAGGCAAATTAGCTTACATCCATTCATTTCTGGTCACATTTTCAAACCCTCCATAAGTCATGGGTTACGTAGTGTTAAAAGAGGTTAAATTACTAATATAACTATGTCTACATTGTATTAATATCTAATATAACTAAGCTCTCATTTAATTAAATTATATCTTCAACTACTCTAAACATTCATCTTGTTGCCTTGCGCGTCTGCTCATTTCCCCCTTCTTGCCATTATACTTAATGTGCTCTTCTGTAGCTTACACCCTCCATCCTATTCTTTCTAGAAATGTTGCTTATATTTAAGCCTCATTTCAAGTGTTTCCAATGAAGACTTCCTACTCTTTTAACTCACAATAATTCCTCTACTCTAACAAATGAAGCATTCATGATTTATACTATACAAGATGTCACTTGACTAGAAATTATTTTGTACTAATTACTAACTCTTTCTACTTTATAAGCCTCATTTCCTTAATAGGATTGTGAGATCTTTAATCAATGGAGCTTGCTAGAGTAAAACTAAAGAATATTTATCTTAATCACCACAAATGATAAATGGAATGTCATTTTGATGTCTTTTTCAGGAAAGATATATTTATTCTTCTTCTGTCCCTTAGTGCCTAGCACTTGAGTGGGTACATATATGGTATCCTGTAAGTACTTACTGACTTAATATGGCAAATATATAAATTTCATATACATATATTTTTATAAAAAGGGAGAATAATATCCTTCATTAAAGATTGCATTTGCCTATAATATGTGAAATGTGTATGTGAAATCTTAGAAGAGCTTGTATAACTTTTTAAAAACATAATTTGATTGATGCTAAAGTTTTTCTCCCCCTAATCTAGGAAATAAAGTTGTAAATTGCTCAGCGCAGAATTTAAACAGTGATTTTGAAACTTAAGCGTGAATCAGAATTTCCTAGAGAGCTTCTTAAACAAATTGCTGAGCACATCCCGAATTTCTGTAGGAAACTGATTCAGTATTCCCAGGGTGGGATCCAATAATTTGCATTTCTTCTAAGTTATCTGGTGATGCAGATGCTACTGTCCCTAAAAACATGCTTTAAGAATCGGTGTATAAAGTGTTCTTTCTCATAAGGAAAAAAATCAACTACTTCAGTTACAGCACCACCCATGTTCCAAGAACCATGACAGAGGAAGGCAAAAGGCCCATGGTGATAATATTCATGATTATTTTATTTAAGGCAAGATATTCTAACAAGGGGAGACTGATTTTCTCAGAAATAGGAGGACAGGTTGTTCTTACTTGCAAGGAAGTGTTAATGTGACCTGGAGGCCTCAGCTTCAACTAGCCTACACAGATATCCCTGTTTTAAGCCTCAGGGTGTCCCACATTTTCCCAGTGATAGTCCTCACTTTCACGTAAAAATTTTGAAAAAAACTGTGAATCCGGCTTATCTTATAGGTCTGCAACCTTCACAACAAAAGTCTTACCTTTTCAGAAAAAAATTTCCCTGTGGCTTCATACATAAGATTCTTTAAAGACTGCTATAGAAGTTCTTTAGTTCTCTGATCGTAACTTGACCCAAGAATTTATAGACTTGGGGGTGCCTGGGTGGCTCAGTGGGTTAAGCCACTGCCTTTGGCTCAGGTCATGATCTCAGGGTCCTGGGATGGAGTCCTGCATCGGGCTCTCTGCTCAGCGGGGAGTCTGCTTCCTCCTCTCTCTCTGCCTGCCTCTCTGCCTACTTGTCATCTCTCTCTGTCAAATAAATAAATAAATTCTTAAAAAAAAAAAGAATTTACACACTTGAGTTTGTAATTGTTTTTTTTTTTAAGAATTCCAGTGCAGTCAGTAAAATCAATCCCATGCAGCCGCAGATCAGAGGTGGCTTATACCAGCTAGCAGAAGATGATGTGTGCATCTCTTCCCAACTCCATGTTCAGTAGCATCACATTTACAACTTGATACTGGCCAGGTAGGAATATTTTCACCAAAGAGGTTGGCTTTTTTTTTTTTTTTTTTAAGAATCAGTTGTTTAAACATTAACCAGCCTGACATTAATCCCATGTCACCTTTTTTTAGTCAACATTATTGTGATAAGATTCAGGGCAGAAACCTCATGGTCCCCAAGATACTTGCTTGAGAAGGCACTTCATTAACATTAACCACCTGTGATTAGTCATATTTCTGCAGCATCCTATGACATTAGCAAGGAACATGGGATTGTATTCAAGCTCTGAGAAATGAGCAAGCCAATTCTTAAATCCCATTTTGAGGGACATTTCCCGGAGCCACTCCTGAAAAAAATTTCTGTTGTCAGTCTGTCTGTTCAGAAGACAGAGATTGCAGCAGTTATTTTAACACAGACTTTACTATAGAGCGTTGTTAGCTTAGCACACAGAACTGTAAACTAGATAACAATATGAAAAGAATACATTAAGATATTATGGTAATACATCTCCTGTTAGGTATATTATATACTTATACCTATCTATAGGAAGTGTATATTCTCACAGGGAAAGGTAATTTGGGGGAAGTGGGAACTATTAAAATTTAGAATCATGGAAAATGAGCCCCACTAAACCAAAATTCAGACCTCAGAGATGAGAGTTGATTCTGTTTGGCTCGTTCAAGCTCTTGGAGGAGTGTACCTATATTCTGAACCTGATGACTAATGAGAAGGTCCTACTGGGCTAGTGCTTGTATCTGTGTCAGCATGCCAGGAGATATGTACAAAGTCTAAATCAGGAAAAAACAGATAATACAACAGAAGCATTGCAAAAGCATAGAGAAAGATATCCTGGAGTTGATTTCAGGGTATTAGACAAAAGAGAATATAACAGAGGATCAGACCAAAATGATTGATGTGAGTGCACTTATGAGGAATTAGTAAGTTGGTGAGTATTAGTGGGTGTATTTGAAAGTTTACATGATTGTATGACTAAATCCTGGACTCAGACATGGTCTGCCTTTAAAAATGTTGAGATGTAAAGACTTTGCTAGCACAATGGAGAGGAAGGAATGCAAAGGAATGGACAATAGGAATAGTAGAAACAAGAATGCTGTTTCTCCAAGTGCTTAAAAAACTGAACACTGTAATCAAAGAACAGGCTTTGTGTACAAGTAGAGTTTAATATTTTTCTTTGCAGATTCAATTCTCAGGGGATGATTCTAAAAATGTCAACTCCCAGTGTAGAATTGGGCCCAAAGTTAGAACTTCTATTACCTAATGAGTATTTTTCTATAAAAGTATAATATTAGTAGTCAAGTCCCAGGGCTTTATTTTTGTCAAAATTTATATTTTCTAATATATTCTCTACACAACAGAAGGCGGCCAGAGGTATCAAATGACAGCCTTCAGTCTAATATTGTACTAAACAAAAGAGTCAGTACTGGGGTGATGAAAGTGAATTCTCATGAAAATCTTATGCATGATCTGCCAGTTTTCCAAAAATTAATGTGCCTCTTTTGTATTTTGAGAGAAATTTTCAGATGATGAGTTATAATGCCATCTTATTAGTATTAGATAGTTGTAGTAATACTTTTGAAGATGAATAGACCACAGTGAAATTACAACCAAAAACATGTGATCTGATGCTATGTTTATTAATAAGTCTTGTTTATGGTTTATGGAGTCTTTCTTTGATGCAAAATATATTGAAATGAATTTTTAGTCACACTTAAATGTTTTATCAATAACCAATATGATGAAACTTTTTTACTAAAAAATGGTATCTGAATAAAACTTTCACATTGTCCACATAAGACTATTTGCCTTACATATCTTTATTTTTTTTAAGATTTTATTTGTTTATTTGATGGAGAGATCACAAGTAGGCAGAGAGGCAGGCAGAAAAAGAGGGGGAAGCAGGCTCCCTGCTGAGCAAAGAGCCCCATGCGGATCTCGATCCCAGGGCCCTGAGACCATGACCTGAGCTGAAGGCAGAGGCTTAACCTACTGAGCCACCCAGGCACCCCTGGCTTATATATCTTAATAATATAGGAGATATATGTGCCTGGGTATTGAAAATGGGCTCTAAACTTTAGAGTCTCTTTAAATCCTTTGAAATGCTCATTGTATCTGATGATGTGATTACCCTAGACTGCTACTCCAAGGTGTATCTTTGTATTAATCCACTAAATATTAATAAACATTACAATTATCCTGATTTTCACATAATCAAAAGTAGAGAAAGAAAAGCAAAACCCCATACATTCAAAAAAAAAAAAGTACTTGAGCAGAAAATGAGTAAACAAACAGAATTAGAGTTTTGGGAACCTTTTTCAGATGAAATCAAGCCAATTATTATAAAAAATTTCAGAAGATGGATTTTGATGTCAGGTAGATCTGGGTCCAAATTTTGGCTCTTTTGTTTGCCCATTGGGACTTAAATTAAATCACATGATGGTGGTTACTTAAATCCCCAAGTTTCTCTGTTATTCTCTGTCAAATGGAGATAATACCTGACTTTCAGTGTACCACATACTACATTCTTTACCTAGAATGTCTCTCTGTCCCCATCTTGTAGCTCACGGTTTTCATATCACTTCTTCAGCAAAGTCTTCCCCTATCATTTGACTTATCTTTTATGGTTTTGACCACAATGGAAATTGACTAATGGTGATGATTGTTTAATGCCTCTACCCTTCATTAGTCTGTTTATGAGAGCAGAAGTCATTTCTGTATTGTTAATGGCATCCCCTCAGTAAATGTTCAATATATACTGTAGGATGGATGAATGGATATCATATAAAATATCTGACACAAGTAGATAAGCAATAAATGATAGTTAATACTATATTCATCATTTGTATTATATAATTGCTATGATTTACTGTGTAAGTCTTTAATAAAAATTTGCTGTGGCATTATTTTGTGCAGTGACCTTTTTTGTCCTATAGAGATTAGACACTATAGCATAAAAATCAAAGGGCAAATTTTATCACTTCAGATGACTATGTTGGCTCTTATTTACCTGAAGAGTTTTGTAGATGTAAGACGAGGGTTACCCTCTTGTTCCTACTAGAAAAAATGCTGTTATTCTCTTTAATTTTTACTCGGCATTAAATATTTTTTTCAATGATTCACTTTTGACTGTGAACAAAAGCATTAAAACAAGCTAGAACATTTAGCTTGGTTAGGCATCCTCACTGTTTATAGGCCAACAAACTTATTACAGAGTTCGAGGGCATAATCCAAAGCAACCAGGCAGCCAACATCAACTTTCTTCCAAACTGGACCTTTTCTCCTAGCTCTCTTGGTCCCAGGCAAGCCATTATTAATTTGTTTGTGCCTATGCAGACTCACCTGGCACCCAGCTAGCTAGGTTAATATTTCCAAGAGAAGAGGTAACTTTCTTATAAGATTAACTCAGAAATCTTACTCCTGTTCCACAAAGGAAGCTCCTTCTACAAAGGAAGTTCCTCTGGAAGTTTCAGTTCCTTCCTTGGCACTGCCAGGATCACACCCCTAATAAAGATGGAGGAATAAATGGTGAGAACCTTTTACAAAGTACTAGGATCCTGACTTAAATAGCATTACCAAAGAGAAAGGAAGCACAGGTCAAATTCTGAACATTAATTGTTTTCTTCACAAAAATCATAAAAATTGATGGTAGAAAATTTGGAAAATACAGGTAAGCATAACGACACTACCTACTGATAATCATTGTCAGTAGTGAGTTTTGGTACAGATCTGTTCAGACCCATTTGAGTTGTATGTGCACATGCTGCACATGTGTGTGTATGTTTGTGTGGGTGTGTATAAATTTATGATTAGACATATAGATAAATCTTTCATTCTTTTCTGCCTCATGTGTATAAGGTAAGTACAAACTATGACTACAGTATAATATTTTATAAACATTCTTTATGGTACATATCCCACAACGTAACTTTATTGATTGCATAAAATTTTATTTTATGGAAAGAAAATAACCCTGTTGTTGGAAAATTTAAATATTAACTTTATTATTGGACACTGTATAGTTTTATTTATTTTTTAATACATATGAAGCTCTAGTATTCTTTCATATGTATTTGCATGCATGACTGATGATTTTATCAGGATATATTTCTGAAAGTGCAATTACTTGCTAAAGTATATGCAAATCTTCAAGGATGTTGACATATATTGTAAACAAACCATCATTTAAACTTTTTGTACTAATTTAAATTCATGCACCAATGTGTGTATGAAAGGGTCTGTTTCCTGGTGACCTCCCAAACACCAGTTACTTAATTAAACATGATTGTGTTGCGCTGCATTGGTGCCAGGAAAGAATCTGATGCTCCGTGGCTTTGTTCTTTAGAAAAGTAGCTTATTTGGGTAACTTTGCCCCCTGTTCTTAGGCTGAGTTCATTTTCTGGAGAAACTGGGAGAGTTCTCATTCAAAGGATACTTCCTTGGTGTCTTTTCCTTTCTGAATTTGTCTGTGGATATGGATATGCAGAATTTCTTTACTGGATAGCCTAATGCATAAATACTTATATTGCTTTATACATATTTAATTTAATGTTTAATTTCAAGTTACCTTGAACATAGCTGCTATTATCCCCAGCTTCTAAATGGGAACACTGAGGCACAGCAAAGTTAAATAAATTTTAACTTGTATGTTCTGCAACTAGTAGATAATGAAGCTGAAATTTGAACAAATCTGGTCCAATCCAGAACATCCACTCTTCCCCATTATGTAAAGTAGCTACAGAAAAGAGTGCTGATGAATGGGAATTTACATTTCTGATGTTTGTATTTATGTAAATAAAAAATATATGAATTTATTTGACTAATCAGAGACATACGCCATGCCCTTACTATACCAACCAAAAACTCTTAAACAATAGAACTGTCAATTGGACAGAGATTAGGGAATGTTCAGCGAGGACTTAGTAAATGAGGTGAGCTTGAACTCAATCTTCAGCAATGAGTGTGCTTACCAGGCATATATGATGTGATGCAGAGATTGACAAAGGCCTGCCAAGTGAAGGAGAAGTTGGGCAAAAAAGCATGAAGGTGTGAAGTAGCATGATTTACCCATTATAACAGTATATGCCAGGATATTGACTTTGTGAAGAGTAGTTCTCTAGCAGTTTGCAACACTTTTCTTCAGATTGAAAAACACACCTCTGCTTCCTATGCCTAGATTTTAAAGTCTGGGGTAGAGGTTTCCTCCAACATGTGTTACTTTCTTAATCAAAAAGAGAGTCTCTTCAATAAATGGTCCTGGGAAAATTGGACAGCTGCATCCAGAAGAATGAGACTGGACCATTCTCTTACACCATATACAAAGATAAACTCAAAATGGGTGAAAGACCGAAATGTGAGACAGGAATCCATCAAAATCCTAGAGAACACAGGCAGTAACCCCTTTGACCTCAGCCACAGCAACTTCTTTCAGGACAGGTCTCTAAAGGCAAGGGAAATAAAAGCAAGATGGACTATTGGGACTTCATCAGAATAAAAAGCTTTTGCATGGCAAATGAAACAGTTACCAAAACTAAAAGGCAACCTATGTAATGGGAGAAGATATTTGCAAATGAATAACAGATAGAGGACTGGTATCCAAGATCTGTAAAGAACTTCTCAAACTCAAAGCCCAAAAAACAAATAATCCAGTCAGAAAATGGGCAGAAGACATGAACAGATACTTCTCCAAAGAAGACCTACAAGTGGCTAATAGACATATGAAAAAATGCTCCACATCACTTGCCATCAGAGAAATACAAATCAAAATCACAATGAGATACCACCTTACACCTGTTAGAATTGCTAAAATTAACCAGACAGGAACAACAAATGTTGGCAAGGATGTGGAGAAAGGGGAACCCTCTCACACTGTTGGTGGGAATGCAAGCTGGTACAACTACTCTGGAAGTAGTTTTGAAGGTACCTCAAGAAGTTAAAAATAGAGCTACCTTAAGACCCAGCAATGGCATGACTGGTTATTTACCCCAAACATACAGATGTACTGGAAAGAAGGGGAACCTGCATCCCAGTGTTCATAGCAGCAATGTCTACAATAGCCAAACTATGGAAGGAGTCTGAAAGTCCTTCAACAAATGGATGGATAAAATGTGGTTCATACATACAATGGGATCTACTCAGACATTAGAAAGGATGAATACTTACCATTTACATTGACATGAATGAAACTGAAGGGTATTATGCTGAGTGAAGTAAGTCAGTCAGAGAAAGACAATTATCATATGGTTTCATTCATATGTGAAATATAAGAAATAGAGCGAGGATCATAGGGGAAAGGGGGGAAAACTGAATGGGAAGAAATTGGAGAGGGAGACAAACCATGAGAGGCTCGCGACTTCAGGAAACAAACTGAGGGTTATGGAAAGGGAGTTGGGTGGATGGGCATTAAGGACACATGATGTGATGAGCACTTGGTGTTGTATGCAATTAATGAATTATTGAGCACTACATCAAAAACTAATGATGTACTTTATGTATTGGCTCATTGAATTTAAATTGAAATAAGTAAAAATAAAATTAAAAATTTAAAAAGGAAGAAAAGGGGGCTCCTGGTTGGCTCAGTGGTTAAGTGTCTGCTTTCAACTCAGGTCATGATCCCAGGGTCCTGGCATTGAGCCCCACATCGGGTTCCCTGCTCAGCAGGAAGCCTGCTTCTCCCTCTCCCACTCCCCCTACTTGTGTTCCCTCTCTTGCTAATCTCTCTCTATCAAATAAATAAAATATTTAAAAAAAAGAAAAAAAATTCCCAGGGTAAGGTAGACTACTTTGCTGTCTATTAGAGTCTGTTAAATGAATGAATGAATGGTTGCAATTAACTATGGGGACTGCCAGGTTAAAAAAAAAAAGAAAAAAAGAAAAATGGGGAATTATAAAGTCTGTTCTTTATTTGGTTTGGAAACAGCTACAGGGGCATTTTGACTTTCTTTAAATGTTCTTGTGGTTCTTTATTATAAAAATTTCTTCTAAATGTGCTGAATTTTTATTCAGTCATTTAGAATGCTCATTAGAGACAGGATCATGAATTAATATAAATGTATTACAAAGTTCTCTACTACAGCTAAGTGCAACTTGTTTGTAATTCAGAATAAAAATATTAGTAACACTTCTTTTTCTCTGGCAGTTATATTCTTTTACATGCCTGGAGGCTTAACTGATTTGTGCTGAATTTATTGAGGTATAAAACTTACAGTAACCACTATTGAATTTGAATTTGTGAATTCTGAAATGTGGATGATGGGGAAACACTCCTAATTCTATGTACATAAGCCTATTGACAGATCTAAATATAACAAAATGAAACAAATGACATCCTATGTTTGTTCTAATGCCAGCTTATGTCTGAAAAGCACAGTTGCTATAGTAATTGATTTTATCATACTCAAAAATAACAAAGACTTCTCAAAAATATTCTAATTACCTGAAAAAAGTGAATTACTTTCTACTGTCTTATTAGCAATCGGTGGTAATAAAGACTGTGAAAATGCCTTAGAGTAAGCTTAATTATCATTTGAAATCCTCTGAGAACAATTGATAGAGGTTTATAAAAAGGGAAAGTTAATTAACTTGTGCTAAGAACTATACGTATCTAATGAAATATAAATAAAATGTTGTTAATATAGTCATTTGATGTATGATAATCTATGCAAGATGAAAAAAAGCAATAAAAACATTTTTTAATATTTTTAATTCCAGTATAGTTAACATACAGTGTTATACTAGTTTCAGGTATACAATGTAGTGAGTCAGCACTTCCACCATACATTATCCAGTGTTCATCATGACAAGTGCACTCCTTAATGCCCTCACCTATTTCATCCATCCACCAACCCACATCCCTTCTGGTAACCATCAGTTCCTTCTCTATAGTTAAGAGTCTGTTTCCTGGTTTGTTTCTCTCTCTCTCTCTCTCTCTCTCTCTCTCTCTTTTTTTTGTTCCTTAAATTCAGCATATGAGTGAAATCATATGGTTATTTATCTACCTCTGACTGACTTATTTTGCTTAGCATTATACTGTCTAGTCCCATCCATGTCATTGCAATTGGCAAGATTTCAGTATTTTTTATGGCTGAGTAATATTCCATTGTATATATAAGTATCTACCATATTTTTATCCATTCATCTCTCGATGGATACTTGGGCTACTTCCATAGTTTGCCTATTATAAATAATGCTGCTGTAAACACAGGGTTGTGTAGATGAGAGGAGACAAGATGGCGGGGAAGTAGGAGGAGGCGCTGTTTCAACCTGTACCCTAAAGTGAGCTGATTACCTACCCAAGAACTCTGATCCCCCATGAAATCTGCTTGAGATTAGAATTTATACACGTCTGGATCTCTACAGGGGCAGAAGATGCCAGTGGGCAGGTACAGAGGAGTGGGAACATCTGACTGAATCGGAAGGTAAACAAAAGAGAGAGGGAGCCACCAGAAGTGACCGATTGGAAAGTAATACCCCAATACAAGAGTGCCCTGGGACTGGGGACCAGCATTAACTTGGAGTCTGGTTGAAAGCAAAGAGCAAAGGATCATGGGGTGGGGGGATTGTAGGAATCGGGGGCAGTTAGGGACAGGGGCTTAAGTCCCTCAACCCAGGACAGTCACTGCTGGTGCTGAGCCAGAGGGAATGTGGCAAAGAAGCCAGGTTTTGGTCCCTGAGTCACCGGCGCACCTGAGACCTTCTGGGTGGCAGCTCCCATGAGGGTGAGGGAGCCTCGCCAGCTGGTAGAACTACAGCCTTTTGCTCTCTCCACGTGCGTGCGCGCTGCGCTACCAGGGTCTGAGTCACGCTCTCCCCAACCCCCAGAGGTGCATGCAGGCACCCCCTGGCACTCTCTCAGACCCAGAGAGTCTGAGCACTCCCAACCTGGGCCAGTGGGAAAATCTCAAGGCACTATCCCTGCTTGGGACCTCTCTGGCAGTCTGGAGCTGCCCAGACAGCCACGGCTATCGTAGTTTTGGGGTACAAGCGGGAGTTCCTGTGACCCCAGAGACCGTGACTGGGAACGTGCTTTGCCAGTGGCTGAGGAGAAATTTATGTGCTCTAGAGCACCCAGAGGGGAACAGGCTTTTCTCTGAGCGGGAGGTCTGGGTGCAGTTTGCTTTCCTCTAACCCTCCAAAAATCATCAAAAGCTGCCAAGGGGAGAGAAAAACAAATGAACAAACAAACAAAAAAACCTCCAGAGAACAAAAGCCTGAAAAACTGGTTTCCTCAGAGCCCACCCCCTTGATGGGGGCAGGAGGACTTAACTCTAGGAATATTGCCTGAAAACAAATGAAGCAGGCCCCTCCCCTGGGAAACCAATGAAAACAACAACAACAAAGACAAGAGGACAACCACCAGTACTTCATAGATACAACTTTTATTTTTAATTTGTTCCCACTATTCTGGTTCATTTTTTGTATATATATATATATATATATATATATATGATTTTTTTTTAAAGATTTTGTTTATTTAACAAACAGAGATCACAAGCTGGCAGAGAGGAAGGCAGAGAGAGAGGGAGGAAGCAGGTTCCCCGCTGAGCAGAGGGCCCTGGACTCTATCCCAGGACTCTGGGATCCTGACCTGAGCCGAAGGCAGAGGCTTTAATGCACTGAGCCACCCAGGTGCCCCTATATATATATAATTTTTTAACCTGTTTACCATCACAGTCAGATGTCCAGTACATCAAATTCCATAATAACCTTTTACCTGAACTTTTTGATACATATACCTGTGTTTTTCTTTTGCTTTTTTATTTTTTAACTTTTTAAATTTAATTTTAGTTTAGTTTATCCTTTTTTTAATATTCATATAGAATTAAGCTTCAAGGTAACCCCCTTTCCCCAATCAATGGTACCCCTATAGGTAAACTAGTTTTTAATACCCCTTTATCTTAGGAAAGTTGAGTCCTTTAACAAAGATATTATGATACATCCAGGAAGAATCAAAATAATCTTCCTTGCCCACACTGAGAATTTATAAACACTCTCCTATCTTTTTCTTCCTCCAGTGTTTCTGTGTATTTGTTTTTGTCCTGGTAGTATATAAATCTTATACTTGGGGTTCTTTTTGACGAGGCTCTTTTCATTTTTATTTATTTATTTATTTATTTATTTTTCTCATCATCTACTTTTGTCAGTCTTTTTGTTTGTCTGTTTTTGTTTGTATACTTCATAAATCTTACCTTGGGGCCCATTTGGGCTGGGCCTTCTCGTTTATCTTTCTTTCTGTCTTTCTTTCTTTCTTTCTTTCTTTCTTTCTTTCTTTTTCCTGTCTCTATCTCTCTCTCTGTGTTTTTTTTCTTTTTTCTTTCTTTTGGGTGGGGACTCTGGATTGCTCAGAAGTGTTCCAGGGTACACCTTGCCCGCACCATGGTCAATACATTCAGCTACTCATTTTCAGCCATCTCTCACCAAAATGACTGGGAGGAGGAATGCCCAACAGAAGAAAAATTTAGAGATGGGGCGTTCTGCATCAGAGCTGTTAGATATGGACATAGACAATATGTCAGAAAGGGAATTCAGGCTAACAATTATCCAGGCAATATGTAGTTTGGAGAAAGCCATGGATGACAAAATGGAATTGATTAGGGCAGAAGTGAAAGCCACCAGGGATGATGTTCACAATATTCTCAATGAGTTCCAATCTAATCTAAATTCTCTAAAAGCTAGGGTAACTGAGGCAGAAGGTAGAATTAGTGATCTGGAGGACAAACAGAGTAAAAGGATCAGGAGGAAACATGGAACAAACAGCTTAGAAGGCACAAAAACAGAATTAGGGAAATAAATGACACCATGAAACATTCCAACGGCAGAATTATTGGAATCCCTGAAGGGGAGGAGAAATAAAGAAGACTAGAAGATATAGTTGAACAAATTCTCCATGAAAATTTTCCCAATCTGGCAAATGGAACCAGCATTCTTGTACTAGAGGCAGACAGGTCTGCCCCCAAGATCACAGAATCTAGAAAGACCTGAAGACACCTGATAGTGAAAATGATGAATCATAATTGCAGACAGGAGCCCTTGAAAGCAGCTAGGACAAAGAAATTCCTTATGTACAGAGGAAAGCCCATCAGAATAACATCAGACCTGTCCACAGAAACCTGGCAAGCCAGAAAGGACTGGGAAGATTCAGGGCACTAAATAAAAAGAACATGCAGCCAAGAATACTTTATCCAGCAAGACTGACATTCAAAATGGATGGAAAGATAAAGAGCTTCCAAGACTGGCAAGGTTTAAAAAAGAGTATACGACCATCAAGCCAACACTGCAGGAAATATTAAGGGTGGGGGGGTTCTATAAAAGAGGAAAAATACTAAGAATATCATTGAACAGAAATATATGGAGACAATTTATAGAAACAAATACTTCATGGTAACATGATGTCAATAAAAACGTATCTCTCAATAATCACTCTCAATCTGAATGGCTTAAATGTGCCCATAAAACAACACAGGGTTGCAGATTGGATAAAACGATAGGACCTATCCATATGTTGTCAACAAGAGACCCATTTCAAACCTAAGGATACACCCAGACTGAAAGTGAAGGGATGGAGAAGCATCTTTCATGCCAATGGACCTCAAAAGAAGGTTGGGTAGAGATTCTCATATCATATAAATTAGATTTTAAACTAAAGACTGTAGTCAGAAATACAGAAGGACACTACATAATTCTTAAAGGGACTATCCACCAAGAAGATCTAACAATTGTAAATATTTATGCCCCCAATATGGGAGCAGCCAATTATGTAAGAAAACTGTTAATCAAGATAGTCATATTGATATGAATACATTAATAGTAGGAGATTTTAACATGCCACTCTCAGTAATAGACAGATCATCCAAGCAGAAAACCAATAAAGAAACAAGAACATTGAATGACACATTGGACCTGATGGACCTTATAGATATATACAGAATATTCCACCCTAAAACAACAGAATACTCATTCTTCTCTAGTGCACATGGAACCTTCTCCAGAATAGACCACATACTGGGTCACAAATAAGGGCTCAACCAATACCAAAAGATTGAGATTATTCCCTGCACATTCTCAGATCACAATGCTTTGGTACTGGAGCTCAACCACAAGGAAAAGTTTGGAAGTAACTCAAACACCTGGAAGCTAAAGACCACCTTGCTTAAGAATGCTTGGATCAACCAGGAGATCAAAGAAGAACTTAAACAATTCATAGAAACCAATGAGAATGAAGACACTTTGGCCCAAAACCTATGGGATACAGCAAAGGCGGTCCTAAGGGGGAAATACATAGCCATCCAAGCCTCCCTCAAAAAAACTGAAAAATCCAGAATACACCAGCTGTCTCTAAACCTTAAAGAACTGGAGAATCAAAAACAAATTAAGCCAACTCCATACACAAGAAGGGAAATAATCAAGATTAGAGCAGAGATCAATGAGATAGAAACTAGAGATACAGTAGAATGCATCAATGAAACTAGAAGCTGGTTTTTTGAAAGAACCAATAAGATCAATAAACCATTGTCCAAACTAATCCAAAAGAAAAGAAAGGAGGCCCAAAATAATAAAATTATGAATTAAAAGGGAGAAATCACAACTTAACACCAAGGAAATAGAAACAATCATCAGAAGTTCTTATCAACAGTTATATGCCAATGAGTTAAGCAACCTAGATGAAATGGATGCATTCCTGGAAAACTATAAACTTCCAAAATTGAACCAGGAAGAAATTGACAGCCTGAATAAACCAATATCTAGTAATGAGATTGAAGCAGTGATCAAAAACTTCCCAAAAAACAAGAGCCCAGGACCTGATGGATTCCCTGGGGAATTCTATCAAACTTTCAAAGAAGAAATATCACCTATTCTCCTGAAGCTGTTTCAAAAAATTGAAGCAGAAGGAAAACTTCCAGACTCTTTTTATGAAGCCAGCATTACTCTGATTCCCCAAACCAGGCAAAGACCCCACCAGAAAGGAGAATTTCAGACCAATATCACTGATGAATATGGATGCTAAGATTCTCAACAAGATCCTAGCAAATAGGATCCAACAGCACATTAAAAAGATTATCCTCCATGACCAGGTGGGATTCATCCCTGGATTGCAAGGATGGTTCAACATTCACAAATCAATCAATGTGATAGAACAAATCAATAAGAGAAAACAGAAGAACCACACGGTCCTCTCAATTAATGCATAAAAAGCATTTGACAAAACCCAGCGTCCATTCCTGATTAAAACATTTCAAAATATAGGGCTAGAGGGAACATTCCTGAACTTCATAAAATCTATCTATGAAAAACCCAGAGCAAATATTATCCTCAATGGGAAAAAGCTCACAGCCTTCCAGTTGAGATCAGGAACACAACAAGGAAGCCCAGTCTCACCACTCTTGTTCGACATAGTATTAGAAGTCCTAGCAACAGCAATCAGACAACAAAGAGAAATAAAAGGTATCCAAATTGGCAATAAATAAGTCAAACTCTCTCTCAGATGACATGATACTTTATATGGAAAATCCAAAAGACTTTATCTCCAAACTACTAGAACTCATACAGCAAATCAGTAATGTGGCAGGATACAAAGTCGATGTACAGAAATCAGTTGCTTTCTTATACACTAACAATGATAACACGGAAAGGAAAATCAGAGAAACGATTCCATTTACTATAACACCAAGAACTATAAGACACCTGGTAATAAATCTAACCAAAGAGGTAAAGAATCTGTACTCGAGGAACTACAGAACACTCATGAAAGAAATCGAAGAAGAAACAAAAAGATGGATGACCATTCCATGCTCTGGGATCAGAAGAATAAACATTGTTAAAATGTCCATACTGCCTAGAGCCATCTATACTTTTAATGCCATTCTGATGAAAATTCCACTGGTATTTTTCAAAAAGCTGGATCAAATAATCCTAAAATTTGTATGGAAGCAGAAGAGACCCTGAATTGCTAAGGAAATGTTGAAAAAGAAAAATAAAACTGGTGGCATCACGTTGTCTGATTTGAAGTTTTGCTATAAAGCTGTGATCACCAACACAGCATGGTACTGGCATAAAAACAGATACATAGACCAGTGGAACAGAGTAGAGAATCCAGATTTGGACCCTCAACTCTATGGTCAAATAATCTTTGACAAAGCAGGAAAAAAATATACAGTGGAAAAAAGACAGTCTCTTCAATAAATGGTGCTGGGAAACTTGGACAGCTATATGTAGAAGAATGAAACTCGACCATTCTCTTACACTGTACACAAAGATAAACTCGAAATGGATAAAAGACCTCAATGTGAGACAGGAATCCATCAGAATCCTAGAGAACATAGGCAGTAACCTCTTCGATATCAGCTACAGCAACTTCTTTCAAGACATGTCTCCAAAGGCAAATAAACAAAAGCGAAAATGAACTTAGTTACTTCATCAAGATCAAAGCTTCTGCACAGCAAAGGAAACAGTCAACAAAACAAAGAGGCAACCCACGGAATGGGAGAAGATATTTGCAAATGATAGTACAGACAAAAGGCTGATATCCAGGATCCATAAAGAACTTCTCAAACTCAACACACACAAAACAGATAATCAGGTCAAAAAAAATGGGCAGAAGACATGAACAGACACTTCTCCAATGAAGACATAAAAATGGCTATCAAACACATGAAAAAATGTTCATCATCACTAGCCATCAGGGAGATTCAAATTAAAACCACATTGAGATACCACCTTACACCAGTTAGAAGGGCCAAAATTAGCAAGACAGGAAACAACTTGTGTTGGAGAGGATGTGGAGAAAGGGGAACCCTCTTCCACTGTTGGTGGGAATGCAAGTTGGTGCTGCCACTTTGGAGAACAGTGTGGAGATTCCTTAAGAAATTTAAAATAGAGCTACTCTATGACCCTGCAATTGCACTACTAGGTATTTACCCCAGAGATACAGATCTAATGAAAAGAAGGGCCATCTTTACCCTAATGTTCATAGCATCATTGGCCATGGTGGCCAAACTGTGGAAAGAACCACAATGCCCTTCAACAGATGAATGGATAAGGAAGATGTGATCCATATACACTATAGAGTATTATGCCTCCATCAGAAAGGATGAATACCCAACTTTTGTATCAACATGGATGGGACTGGAAGAGATTACACTGAGTGAAATAAGTCAAGCAGAGAGAGTCAATTATCTTATGGTTTCACTTACTTGTGGAGCATAAGAAATAACATGGAGGACATGGGGAGATGGAGAGGAGAAGGGAGTTGAGGGAAATTGGTGGGGGAGATGAACTATGAGAGTCTATGGACTCTGAAAAACAATCTGAGGGTTTTGAAGGGGTGGGGAGTGGGAAATTAGACCAGCCTGGTGGTGGATATTATGGAGGGCTCATATTGCATGGAGCAGTGGGTGTGGTGCATAAACAATGAATTCTGTTATACTGAAAGGAAATTAAAAAAACAAAAACAAAAACAAAAACAAAAAACAAAACAAAACAAAAAAACAACAACAGAAAAACCCCATAGGGTTGTGTGTATTGTTTTGGGTTTTTTGTTTTTTGTTTTTGCTTTGGGTTTTTAAAAAATTTATTTTTAAGGATTTATTTACTTATTTGATGGAGGGACAAGGACAGAGTGGGAGAGAGAAAATCTCTAGAAGACTCTCTGCTCATCAGGGAGCCTGATGTAGGATTCCATCTCTTGAACCTGATTTCATGACTTGAGCTGAAGTCAGGAGATGGACTCTTAACTGACGAGCCACCCAAGTGCCGCAGGGTTGGATATATACTTTTGAATTAGTGTTTTGGTAATTTTTTAGTGTTTTGGTATTTTTAGGTAAATACCAAGTAATGTGATTAGTGCATTACAAGGGTAGTTCTATTTTTAATTTTTAGAGAAACCTCTGTACTGTTTTCCAGACTGGCTGTATCAGTTGGCATTCCCATCAGCAGTGCAAGAGGGTTCCCTTTTCTCCACATCCTCACCAACATTTGTTTCTTATGTTTTTGATCTTAGCCATTCTGACAGGTGTTAAGGTGCTATCTCACTGTGTTTTGATTTACATTCCTATGATGATGAGCGATGTTTAGCATTTTTTCATGTGTCCGTTGGCCATCTTGTGTCTTTTCTGGAAAAATATTTGTACATGTTTTCTGCCCATTTTTAATTGGATTTTTTTGTTTTTGGAGTATTGAATTATAGAAGTTCTTTATGTATTTTGAATACTAACGCTTTTTCAGATATGTCATTTGTGAATGTCTTCTCCCATTCAATAGTTTGCCTTTTAGTTTTGTTGATTATTTCCTTCTCTGCACAGAATTTTTTTTTGTTTCTTTGTTTTTTTAATGTAGTCCCAATAGTTCATTTTATTTCATTTTTTTAAATGAAAAAAATTTTCATTTATCTATTTGACAGAGAGAGAGGCACAACAAGATAGGAAACACAAGCAGAAGGAGTGGGAGAAGCAGACTTCCTGCTGAGGAGAGAGCCCAGTGTGGAACTTGATCCCAGGATCCCTGGGATCATGACCTGAGCCCAAGGCAGACACTTAGTGACTGAGCCACCCAGGTGTCCCCCAATAGTTTATTTTCACTTTTGTTTATCTTGTCTCAGGAGATGTATCTGGAAAATGTTGCTGTGGCTGATGTTAGAAATATTACTGCCTCTTCTCCATGGTTTTGATTTGTTTGTTTTTTAGAGAGAGAGAAAGCATGTGGGAGCTGGGGGGGGGGGTGGTGAGGGAGAGAGAGAAAATCTGAAGCACGCTGCATAACCAACACAGAACCTAAAGCAGGGCTTGATCTCAAAACCCTGAGATCATGACCTAAGCCAAAATTGAGTTGGATGCTTAATCACTGAGCCATCCATGCTCCCCTTTCTAAGAATTTTTATGGTTTCAGGTCTCACATTTAAATCTTTAGTCCATTTTGAGTTTATTTTTGTGTATGGTGTAAGAAAGTGGTCCAGTTTCATTCTTTTGTATGTAGCTGACCAGAGTTCCAAGCATCATTTATTGAGACTTTTTCCTATTGAATATTCTTTCCTGCTTCATCAAAGATTGACGATATAATTGTAGATTTATTTCTGTTCTGTTCCATTGTTCCATAGAATATTTCTATTCTGTTCCATTGATCTGTGTCTGTTTGCTTGTTTGTTTGGTTTTGGGTTTTGGTTTTTTTGTTTTGTTTTGTTTTTGTTTTTGTTTTTCTAGAACCATACTGTTTTGATTACTACAGCTTTGTAATATAACTTGAAGTCTGCAGTTGTGATAACCCCCACCTTTGCTTTGCTTTTCCAGAATTGCTTTGCTATTCGAGAACTTTCATAGTTCCATATAAATTTTAGGATTATTTTTTCTAGTTCTGTGAAAAATGCTTTTGGTATTTTGATAGGAATTGCATTAAATCTGTAGATTGCTTTGGGTAGTATGGCCTTTTTAACAATATTTGTTCTGCTAATCCATGAGTATAGAATATCTTTCTATTTCTTTCTGTCAGCTTTGATTTATTTCATCAATGTTTTATAGTTTTCAAATGGTATAGGTCTTTTACCTCTGGTTAGGTTTATTCCTAGGTATTTTACTATTTGGGGTACAATTGTTAAAGGGATTGTTTTCCTAATTTTCTGCTGCTTTATTATTAGTATATAGAGATACAACAGATTTCTGCACATTGATTTTGTAACCTGTGACTTATGAATTCATTTATCAGATCTAGTAGTTTATGGTGGAGTCTTTTGGGTTTTCTGTGCATAGTATTATGTCATCTTCAAATAGTGAAAGTTTTACTTCTTCCTTACCATTTTGGATCCCTTTTTATCTTTTTGTTTTCTGATTGCTGTGGCTAGGACTTCCAGTACTATATTGAATAACAGTGGTGAGAGTTCATATCCTTGTCTTGTTCCTGACCTTTGGGGGAAAGCTCTCCATTCTTTCCCCTTTGAGTATGATGTTCATTGTGGGTTTGTTATATATGACCTGTATTACGTTGAGGTACATTCCTTCTAAACCTATTTTGTTGAGGGCTTTTATCGTGAATGGATATTGTACTTCATCAAATACTTTACTACATCTATTGAAATGATCATATTGTTTTTATTCTTCTTCTTATTGGTATGATGTATCATGTTGATTGATTTGTAAATACTGAACTACCCTTACATCCTGGTAATAAATCCCACTTGATCATGGTGAATGATTTTTTTAATGTATTGCTGTATTTTGTTTGCTAGTAATTTGTTGAGGATTTTTGCATCTATGTTCATCAGAGATATTTTTCTCGTTTTTATGGTGTCTTAATCTATTTTTGGTATCAGGGTGATACTGGACTCATACAATGAATTTGGAAGTTTTCTTTCTTCTTTTATTTTTTGGAAGAGCTTGAGGAGAATAGGTGTTAACTTGTGTGTGTATGTGTGTTTTTAAAGATTTTATTTATTTATTTGACAGACAGAAATACAAGTAGGCAGAGAGGCAGGCAGGCAGAGAGAGAGGAGGAAGCAGGTTCCCTGTTGAGCAGAGAGCCAGATGCGGGACTTAATCCCAGGACCCTGGGATCATGATCTGAGCCGAAGGCAGAGGCTTTAACCCACTGAGCCACCCAGGTGCCCTTAACTTGTGTTTAAATGATTGGTAGAATTCATCTGTGAAGCTTTCTAGTCCTGGACTTTTGTTTGTTGGGAATTTTATGATTACTGATTCATTCTCCCAGCTGGTAATTGATCTGTTTAAACTTTCTACTTCTTTTTGGTTCACTTTTGGTAAGTTATATATTTCTAGAAACTTACCCATTTCTTCTAGGTTGTCCAATTTGTTGGTATATAGTTTTTCATAGTAATCTCAGATCATTGTATTTCTGTGGTACTGGTTGTTACTTCTCTTTCATTTGTGATTTTGTTTATTTAAGTCTGTTCTCTTCCTTTTTTTTTTTTTTTAATAAGTCTGGCTAGAGATTTATAAATCTTGTTGATCTTCTGAAAGAATCAGTTACTGGTTTTGTTAACCTGTTCTTTTTTTTTTTTTTTTTTTAAGGTTCTATGTCACTTATTTTTGCTTTAATCTCTATTATTTCCTTCCTTCTGCTGGTTTTGGCTTTTGTTTGTCCTTCACTTTCTAGCTCCTTAAGGTGTAAGATTAGGTTGTTTATTTGGAATTTTTCTTGCTCCCTGAGTAAGCCTATATTGCTATGAACTTCCATCTTAAAATCACTTAAAATTCACTTTGTGAATCCCAAAGGTTTTGGACCATTGTGTTTTAATTTTTGTTTCCATGTATCAAAACATTTTACAACTAGACTGTTACTTTAGTTAACCTGGTTCTCTTAAAAGATATGTCCTCTACAGCTATGTATAGAAGAATTAAACTCAACCATTCTCTTAAACCATACACAAAGATAAACTCAAAATGGATAAAATACCTCAACGTGAGACTGGAATCCATCAGAATCCTAGAGGAGAACCTAGACGGTAACCCCTTTGACATCAGCCACAGCAACTTCTTTCAAGACATGTCTCCAAAGGCAAAGGAAACAAAAGCAAAAATGAACTTTTGGAACTTCATCAAGATCAAATGCTTCTGCACAGCAAAGGAAACAGTCAACAAAACAAAGAGGCAACCCATGGAACGGGGGAAGATATTCACAAATGATACTACAGACAAAGGGCTGCTATCTAGGATCTATAAAGAACTCCTCAAACTCAACACATACAACACAGATAATCACATCAAAAAATGAGCAGGAGACATGAACAAACACTTCTCCAAAGAAGACATATAAATGGCTAACAGACACATGAAAAAATGTTCAATGTCATTGGCCATCAGGGAAATTCAAATCAAAACCACATTGAGATACTACCTTACACCAGTTAGAATGGCCCAAATTAGCAAGACAGGAAAAAACATGTATTGGAGAGGATGTGGAGAAAGCGGAACCCTCTTCCACTGTTGGTGGGAATGCAAGTTGGTGCCGCCACTTTGGAAAACAGTGTGGAGATTCCTTAAGAAATTTAAAATAGAG
The DNA here is from genome assembly GCF_009829155.1 of Mustela erminea. NCBI lineage: Eukaryota > Metazoa > Chordata > Mammalia > Carnivora > Mustelidae > Mustela > Mustela erminea. The sequence goes on along the minus strand of NC_045629.1, from coordinate 14,629,543 downwards.
CTACTCTATAACCCTGCAGTTGTATTACTGGGTATGTACCCCAAAGATCCAGATGAAGGACCATCTGTACCCCAGTGTTCATAGCAGCAATGGCCACAGTCGCCAAACTATGGAAAGAGCCAAGATGCCCTTCAACAAATGAATGAATAAAGAAAATATGTTCCAAATACACAATGGAGTATTATGCCTCCATCAGAAAGGATGAATACCCAACTTTTGTTATCAGTGTGGATAGGACTGGAAGAGATTATGCTGAGTGAAATAAGTCAAGAAGAGAGAATCAATTATCATATGGTTTCATTTACTTATGGAGCATAAGGAATAATATGGAGGAAATTGGGAGATGGAGAGGAGAAATGAGTTGGGGGAAATTGATGGTGGGTGTTAAGGAGGGCACGTATTGCTTGGAGCATTGGGTGTGGTGCATAAACAATGAATCTTGGAACACTGAAAAAAAATTTAAGAAAAAGAAAACGGAAGGTATAAAAAAAATAATGGTCTCTAGTTTAGTCATTTCTCTTTATTTAACCCTTAAATTATTTCTCCTGGGAAATGGTCAGATCATCAAAGTAATCCATGGGAATGCACACTACAGGTCTCTGACCTTTCAAAGATTCTCAGGGGAAACAGAGTCATTATGAATTTTTTTTTCCAGTCTGTAATCATCACAAATTCTAGAGGGATAACTGTCCCTCTGGACATACTATTGAATTTCCACTCAGCCTTCCCTTCCTAGTAGAGGAATATTTCAGCCTAGCCCTCTTCAATCATTTTGAGTTCTTAAACAAGAAATTTGGGAGTATTTTTTAATTACTTGTTGTTACAGAATTATTTTAGGAAACTACTGTGTAAGAAGAAAGGGTCTCTGTGACATTGGTATAAATCAAGGGTATATGCTTCAGTTACTTGAGAAAACATGGTACATTAACATGCTTTTCTATGTCTTGTAATATTATACATTATATTTTGTAATGTTGTCTCTGATCTTTTCATGGGGAATAGCCTAAGTGAAAGGTATTGCCCTTTAAAAATTACCACTTGTCCTGGACCACGTGATTTGAATATGGATTTTATGTCACCAAAGAGTAATTATGTGTCAACATTAGCATGCAGCAATGAATCCAAGAAATGAGTAATTGTGTTCCTTAATATTGCTATCTAGAAAACTACAATGATTTGTAGAGTTGCTCAGCACTCACCTCCACATTGTCTTTATACTTGATCAAGGGTCAGTGCTAAGCATTACTCTATGCCCTAAGTCTTGTCTGATGACTTAGTACATATTGAACTGGGAAATTAAATCTCCCTCGCTCAGAGATATGCAAGAGACCACTCACAACTCATAGCAGAATGGTACAACCCCAAGTGGAATAACAGTTTATAATTTCATGGAACCTTTTTATATTTGCACGAGTTTAACATCTAGCCAGAAGGCAAAAAGACTCAGGAGACGGCTTTTCTGATTGTAACAAGGAGAATAAGCCTGAAAAGCTCCAATATCACAGTAAACCATGTTGGAGTAACCAGTGTTAAATTTTGCCTCCTGGCATAAACAACTAGAAAAACAATTGGACACAATCTATGAAACAGGTGATTTTACACATTGGACAACAACTACGACAGGATTATGATCCTGAGAAAATTAAACAAAGAAGCTTATAAGTCATCCTGAGGTTTTTCATGGAGGTACTTTCAGAATCACAATATAAGAGCAGACCTTGTAGAATTTGCTGAATTTAGGAGACAGAAATTGCATTTAATGAGGCTGTAGTAGCCAAAAGTTTAAAAGCAGAGTAAGGAAGCGAAGAGATGTGTGCAGAAAAAGAGCACCAGAAATCTGCAGAGAGTGCCACTTGAGTTTGCTGCTGAACATAATTTGTTCATGTATAGGATAAGTACCCTGAAGTCAAGCAAAGATATACTCTTTGTTATAAGATAAACAATTCCCAGAGATCACTCAGTGCTTTAAAAGGTTCAAGTTATAACCTGCCATAGTGGAGATGCCTCACTGAACAATCAGGGTATTCAGCAGAGAAATCTGGGTAATCACCTCTCAGAAATAAGGCAGGTTTACACCTATAGTAAATTTAGTGTGGACCCACCCTAAAAAGTTTCAAAAATAAGCCTCAAAAGGATCAAGCTGCTCCACAAATAACTTACTTATCAAGACAAACTTCACCATTTTTTAAACTCTTAAGAGCAGACACTACACTAAAACACTCTAGACAAAAATACAATGAACAAAATGGCTGGTACCCAATTAAAATTTACTAGAATATGAAAAATCAGGACAGTCTTAGCCACAACCAGAAGAAAAATTAGACTATCGAAAGAAGCAAATATGACAGACATGATGGAATCAGTAAGGGACTCTGATGGAGCAATTACAAACATAATTAAGAATTTAAAGAAAATGCAGGGGCACCTAGGTGATTCAGTTGGTTGAGGTTCTGACTCTTGTTTTTGACTCAGGTTATGATCTCATGGGTCATGGGATCAAGCACCATATTGGGCTCTGTGCTCAGCTGGGAGTCAGCTTGAAGATTCTCTCCCTCTGCCCTGCCCCTACTCATGCAAACACGCATCCATTCTCTCTCTCTAAAATAAATAAATAAGAATTTAAAGAAAATGTAAACCTAAAGTCAAGAGAGAGAGAGAAATCATAAAAATGAACCAAATATTATTTCTAGACAAGAAGAATACAATGTGGGAGATGAAAAAATTTTTTATAGGTTTGACCTGTTATCAGATATTTTTGAAAATTTTATTCAATAAACTTTAAGACATAGCAAAAATTAGATGATAGGTAGGTAAGCACAGAGAGAAGAACAACTATAAAAATCAAGTAACACCTCTATAACTTGTGGGAAAATGTAAAGCAGTCTAACATGTTTAATTTGAGTTCCCCAAATGGAGAAAAGCCAAAAATGTTTGAAGGAATAATATTGCTATACCTGTTATTAGAGCTAGAAATTTTATTTTGTTGATTATTTGGGATTTTATACATGAAGGGTCATGTCATCAGTGGGCAAAGACAGTTTCATTCCTTCTTTCCCAGTCTGAATACTTTCTTCTTTTCCTGTCTTGAATTATTGCAGTAGTTTTGAATTCCAGTAAAACATTGACCAGAAGTGATGAGAGAACATGCTTGTTTTGTCTATGAACACAGGGGAAAATGTTCCATTCCTCACCACTAGGTGTGATGTTATCTGTAGCTTTTTGAGATACTGTTTCTCAAACTAAGGAAGTTCCCCTCTAATGCCAGTCTTCTGAGACCTTTTATCATGAAAGGGTGTTCAATTTTGTCATATCTTTTTTTCTGTGTCAAATGATATAGTCGTATCATTTTTCATTTTGAGACTATTGATAGGGAGATTCCATTGATTAATTTTTAAATGTTGAATCACTCTCACATAACTGGAATAAATCCCAATTGGTTATAATACATAGTTTTTTCATACAGTGTTGGATATAATTTGATAATATTTTTTTGAAGATTCTTACGTCTTTACATTTGTATTCTCGATACAGTTTGTATTCTGTATCAAGATACATCTGATACATCTGTATTCTTTTTTTTTTTAAAGATTTTGTTTATTTATTTGACAGACAGAGATCACAAGGAGGCAAAGAGGCAGGCAGAGAGAGAGAGAGGGGGAAGCAGGCTCCTGTTGAGCAGAGGGCCTGATGTGGGGGTTGATCCTAGGACCCTGGAATCATGACCTGAGCCGAAGGCAGAGGCTTTAACCCACTGAGCCACCCAGGTGCCCCACATCTGTATTCTTGATGCAGTTTTTCTTTCTCATAATGTCTTGGTTAACATTAAAGTAATGCTGGAGAACTTGAATTAGGATGTGTTCACTTTGTTTCTGTTTTCTGGTTGAGAGTGTGAAGAATTGGTATCTATTCTTCCTTAAATATTTAGTAGAATTCACTATTAAAACTATGTGGGTTTGGTGCTTTCTTTTTTTGAAGATGTTAAACTAATGCTTCCATTTCTTTAACATAGATAGATCTGTTCAGATCATCCATTTCTCCTTGTGTAAGTGTTGGCAGTTTCTGTTTTCTAAGCAATTGGTTCTTTTCATCTAAGTTATCAAGTTTATGGACATAGAATTCCTTATGGTATTTCTTTTTTCTTTCAATGTCCATGGGATTCAGAGTGATAAACCCTTTTATAAAACTTTTGGTATTGGTTATTGTGTATTTTTTTTTCTTGGTAATCTAGATAGAGACATAATAATTTTGTGTGTCTATTTTCAGAGAACCAGCGTTGAGGTTTATGATTTTTCTCTTGTTTTCCTATTTTCATTTTCATTGATTTCTGGTCTAATTTTTAATATGTCTTTTCTTCTGTTTGCTTTAGACATAAATTAATCTCTCCAGTTTCCTAAGACAGAAATATAAATTATTGACTTAAGCATTTCCTTTTTTTCTAACAAATTCATTCAATACTATAAAATTTCCTCAAAACACTGCTTTCAATGTATTACACAAATTTAAACAAGTTGTATTTTAATTAGCTCAAAGTACTTTTAAATTTCTCTTGAGACTTCTTTGACTCATGTCTAGCTATGTTGCTTAATTTCTAGATATTTGGAGCTATTCTAGCTATCTTTCTGTTACTGATTTCTGGTTTAATTCCATTGTGGTCTGAAACACATTTCGTATGACTTCTATTTTTTAATACATGTAAAGTATTTTTTATGGTCTAGAATGAGGTCTATGTTGATAAATGTTTCATGCAAGCTTGAGAAAAATGTTTATTCTGCTCTTCGAGGCAGTAGTGTATAAATGTCAGTTAGATACCATTGATTGATAATGTTGTTCGAGTCAATTATATCCTTAAGTCTTTCCTGTCTGTCTTATCTATCAATGCTGAAAATGTGGTACTGAAATCTCCAAGTGGAATAGTGGAATTGTCTATCTGCCTGCAGTTCTGTCAATTTTTGCCTCTTGTATTTTGACAGTCTGCTGTTGGGTGCATATACATTTAAGATGATTATACATTCCTGGAGAACTGATATATTAACATTATATAATACCACCCTTTATCTCTGAAAATTCTTGCTTTCAAAGTTTTACTTGTCTGAAATTAATGTAACTACTTAGTCTTCCTTTAGATTCATGTTATCCCAGTATATCTTTTTCCATCCTTTTGTTTTGAAACTAATTGAATATTTATAGTTAAGTGAGGTCCTTGTAGACAACATACAGTTAAATTTATATATATATATATATATATATATATATATATATATGCACCATATATATATAACATATATAATATATAACTTATAAGCCAGAGGAATGCTGAGCTTTGGGGAAGTGAAAGAAGACTAGTGTGGTTATGCTATAAAAGTTAAACTGTCGTGTAGCCTAACTTAGACTAGAGGATGGTACAGTTGTTAAGTAATCTCATTAAGAAGCTCTGGAAAGGTTTTAAGTTTTAAAAGGGTGATCGCCTTTAATGTGCATCTGGTCAAAAGTCACCCAGTTGCTGAAGAATATACTTGGATATACATCCAGGTTCCACTGTTTTCCAAAATATATTCTCTTTCCATAAGGAAGGCTCATTTATGTGCAGTATACTATTCATAAACCTAGTAATAACAGAGATGGTACATGTTAGAGACCTGTTAGGATAATTACTGTGCAGCTCCAACTTCTCTTTTAATATTATTCTGACTGCTTTCAGTCCATTTCTTCAGTTCATAGAAAGACCAAACTTAGCAGCATTTGAGTGCAAAATAAAAAGTCCAAACCAAAAAACAAGCACCAGTGAGGGGCAAACAAATATACTTCCCACAAAGGTCTTTGCATGAAGCATTCACCCTTCAGAGACTATTCCATACTCAGACTGTATCTCCCTATGTTATACCTGCTGAGTCAGACTTGGCAGTCTCCATACACATTCAGTATAATTTAAAAACATTTACACTTGTTCTTTCCCACATAGATTCAAGTGTTGAGTGCTCTGAACATTTTCAGACAGATGTTATCAGATATTTTCTTGGCATAGCTTCCTCAGTGTATTTGCATAGAACAGCCATTGCCACTGAAAATGAGGTGCAATCAATGAAAAAACAATTTGTGTTTATTGTTGGTATTTGGTAATATACCTACCTGTATTGAGGAAAGATTTTTCCTTTACTATACTGAAAATATTTCTGTTCCAACAATATCTTTGTATTTAATCTGAAACATATATATATATATATATATGTAAAATACATATATATATATAGTTTGTATTTAATCTGATATATATATGTATATATATATATAGTTGACTGATATATATATATCATATATATGTGATCTGGTATATAATATAATCTGATATGTGTATGTATGTATAATTGACAGTTAAGCAACATGGGTTTGAGCTGGGCAGGTCCACTTAAAAGTGAATTTTTTCAGTAAATACAGTACAATACTGTAAATATATTTTCTCTTTCTTATGATTTTCTTAATAACTTTCCTTTAGCTTACATTATTATAAGAATATAGTACATAATATGTAATATACAAAATATGTGTTAATCAACTGTGTATGTTTTTGGTAGGGTTTCCTATCAATAGTAGGCTATTAGTAGTTAAGTTTTGGGGCAGTCAGAAGTTGTATATAGATTTTTGACTATATTGTTCAGGGGCTAACTGTATATGGATTTCAGTTTGTCAGATTGAATAGAACATAGAAATTCCCCCATTGTTGCCCTCCCCCATTGTCCTCTAAATGGCATGCTTCCTTTTTTCTTTGTTTATTCCTAGCAAGGACACTGGGGTTAAACTTCTACTTCTGGTTAGTATTTAAAGACTCCAGGAAGCTATAGCTTTCACTAGAACAATCAAAGAATTTGGATGATTTTTAAAATTTTTTAAAAAGATTTTCAGGTTTTTTTAAATTTATTTTTTATTTATTTTCAGCATAACAGTATTCATTACCTTTTCACCACGCCCAGTGCTCCATGCAATCCGTGGCCTCCACAATACCCACCACCTAGTACCCCAACCTCCCACCCCCCGCCCCTTCAAAACCCTCAGATTGTTTTTCAGAGTCCATAGTCTCTCATGGTTCACCTCCCCTTCCAATTTCCCCAGGTTTTTTTTTTTTTTTAATGTGAAGATACAAAGAATCTTAAAATAATTAAACTTGAGAAAGATAAAACTTCCTAGAAAAAGAGAAACTGCTTACTTTTATGCTTAGGGCAGAGTGGACAAGAGGTAAAATCTTCTATAGACAAGGGGCAATCCATATATAAGAAGAAACTACCCAAACTTCTAAAGGAGCATGCAGGATGACAAGATGAATTCTATTTCAAAAATCCCCAGAAGCAAAATATTTCTTCAGCCGTCCATAATTCTTTCCCCAAAGGGCTCCAAATATATGGAAATATGCTACATGCTGAGGCCAAAACAAAAAGTCAGATAACAGTTTCCTGAAGTGTATGATGCTGGAGAGGGTATTGTTGAACTCACCAGCATCCCCAAAAGATGCATGTAAAGCATAAAAAGACCTTGAGACATTGCTGCTATAGCAGCAATCTCCACAATAGCCAAACTATGGAAAGAACCTAGATGTCCATCAACAGATGAATGGATCAAGAAGATGTGGTATATATACACAATGGAATACTATGCAGCCATCAAAAGAAATGAAATCTTGCCATTTGCGACGACGTGGATGGAACTAGAGCATATCATGCTTAGCAAAATAAGTCAAGCAGAGAAAGACAACTATCATATGATCTCCCTGATATGAGGAAGTGGTGATGCAACATGGGGGCTTAAGTGGGTAGGAGAAGAATCAATGAAACAAGATGGGATTGGGAGGGAGACAAACCATAAGTGACTCTTAATCTCACAAAACAAACTGAGGGTTGCTGGGGGTGGGGGGTTGGGAGAAGGGGGTGGGATTATGGACATTGGGCAGGGTATGTGCTTTGGTGAGTGCTGTGAAGTGTGTAAACCTGGTGATTCACAGACCTGTACCCCTGGGGATAAAAATATATGTTTATAAAAAATTAAAAATTAAAAAAAAAAAGACCTTGAGAGTTCATAGTCCATAGACCCCAATTCCTTCTGAAATGTGGAATCTTGATCTTACCCTCAAAGCATTTGAAACCAAAAGTGAACTAAATGAAAAAAGCCACAATCCATATCAGATCCAGTTCCATAGGAACTTCAATGTCCTCTGTTTTGAAATTAGATATAATGTTTTCCTACCGACTGTTTTTTTTTAATGCAGAAGTTTCAACATGCGATAAGACATCATGACGTGCAAAAATAAACAAACAAACAAAAAACACAAATTCAGGAAAGTATGACCAAAAATGAAAGAAAAAATTTATATAAAGAATAGAACCATAGCAGAACCAAGGATTTGTTTTAACAGGAAAAAAAAAGTGAAATAACCACTTTAAAGTATGTTAAGAAACTTAAAAATATTGTACTAACAGTATAAAATTAATGAGATTTTCAGTAGAAAATTTACAGAATAAGACAGTATTTGAGGTAGAGAATTTATTCAATGACTTAATAGTACATTGACCAGTACATTGAACAGCAAAAAGAAAAAAAAAAAAAAAAGAACACTTGAAGGGAAATTATTGAAAGATGTTATAAAAGCAAAAGCAGGAGGGTCCTGGGTGGCTCAGTTGGTTAAGCGTCTGCCTTTGACTTAGGTAATTATCTCAGGATCCTGGGATAGAGCCCTGTGTCAGGATCCAGACTCAGAGAGGAGTCTGAATCTCCCTCTCTCTCGACCCCTTCTCCCTACTTATGCTCTCACTCTCTCTCTCAAATAAATAAATTCTTTGGAAAAAAAACAAAAACAAAAACAAAAGCAAAAACCAAAGAAATATAAAACCAAATGATTGCAAAAAATATAAAAAATAATAGCAGAATGATAGAGATACATGATACAATATCATGTGATCTATCACACCTGAAATTTAAGTCCCAGAAGAAGAGGATCTAGAAAAGAGGACAGAAGAATTGTCTAAAAATATAATGGCCAAGAATTTTACAAAATTGATGAAGGACATTAGCATGCCTACTCAAAAAGTTCAGGAAAACCTAAGCAAAATGAATATAAAGAAAATCATGCCTTGACAAACCAAACTGTTGAAAGACAGTGCTAATGAGAAATTTTTAAAGAATTCACCGAAGCAGTATTTCTGAAATACCAGAATGAGGAACTTGGGAAATTCTCTCCCAACATTGCAGTTATAAAATTGTAAAATGATTGAAACAAAAAATATAGTAGAGTAGCTCAGTAGCAGATATGAGCGAGCATAAACACTAAACTTGAAGACAGATGAATAGAGACTATCCAGTCTGAAGAACAGAAAGGGAAATGTTCATGAAAATAAACAGGTTAAAAAAAATGTAAAAAAATAAAAAATAAAAAAAATAAACAGAGCTTTGGAGACTTGTTGGAAACCATTAAGCATGTGAGTGGGACACAAAATATGTGTCCCAAAGAGAGAAGAGAGAGAGAAAGGAACAGGAAAACTGTCTAGGAAATAATAGCTGAAAATTTTCTTCATTTGAAGAAGAAACAATATATACATCCAAGAAGCACAGTGTCTTATACCATACTCAAAAATTAACTCAAAGTGGATTAAAGACTTGAACTTTAGACCTTTAACCATAAAACTCCTAGAAAACATAAGTGGTAAGTTTTTTGACCTAAGTCTTGGTGGTGATTTTTTAAAATCTGACACCAAAAGTAAAGGCAATAAGAGAAAAATAAGTAAGTTGGACTACATCAAACTAAAAAGCTTTTGCACAGAAAAGAAAACCATCAATAAAATGAAATCGCAGTCTACTGAATGGGAGAACATTTTTGCAAGCCATATATTTCATTAGGAACTTAAATCCAAAATAAAGAACAACTGTTAATAGCATAAGAACCTCAAACACTTTGACTAAAAAATGGGCAGAATATCTGAATAAACATTTTGACTAAAAAAAAAAATGGACAGAATATCTGAATAGACATTTTTCTAAATAAGGTACATGAAAAGATGCTCAACAGTATTAGTCATCAGGGAGCTGTAAATCCAAACCACAATGAGGTAATCACATCGTATCTGTTAGAATGACCATGATCAGAAACACTAGAAGTAACAAATGTTGGTGAGGATATAGAGAAAAGGGAACCCTTGTGTGCTCTTGGTGGTAATGTAAACTGGTGTAACCACAATGGACAACAGTATGGAGGTTTCTCAAAAAATTAAATAGAATTACCCTATGATCCAACAAATCCACTTCTGGGTATGTATCAGACAAAAAGAAAAACACTAATTTGAAAAGTTATATGTGCCCTTAAGTTCACTGCAGTGTTATTTACAACAGCTTAGGTATGGAAATAACCCAAGTATCCACTGATGGATGAATGAATAAGGAAGTTGACATATATATATTCAGCCATAGGACCTTGAGGGCATTATCCTAGGTGAAATAAGTCAAATAGAGGTATCAGAGAAATACAGCTACTGTATGATCTCTCTTCCATGTGGAATCTAATAGATATATATTATGAATATACATTATATGTGTATATATATATGCATATTCATACAGAGAACAGATCAGTAGTGGTTGCCAAAGTAAGGGAATGGGGGTGGGGGAAATGGGAGAACTGTTTTTGTTTTGTTTTGTTTAAATAAATTGAATTAAATGATATTCCATAAAGGGAAGCAGACGGAAACTTAGAATTAATAGGTAAATTTATGATTTTGATTATGGTGATAGTATAATGGGTATACTTAACTCCAAATGCATCAAGTTGTATACCTTAAATACCTTTAGTGTTTGTCAAGAAAAAAAAAAAGTCAACTTGTTCCTATATTCAACTATAAAAAATGGAATTTTACTTAATTTTTACTTAATAAATTTTACTTAATATAATTTACTTTTTAAACTACATTTTAATACTTTAAATACATTAAAAATACTTTTAAATACTTTAAAAACTAGTACCAAGATATATGTAAGTAAGAAGTACGTACCTGTACGTACTTACAAGTACGTACTTCTTACTTACATATATCTTGGTACTAGTTTAAAATAATGACAAAATAATGCAGGATCTCTATGCTCAAAACTGTAAAACATTGATGAAAACATTTAAATATCTAAACAAATAGAAAGATAGTCACTTTCATGGATTGGAAGACTCAGCAAGATGTCAGTTTTCTCAGTCATTGCTGGTAGAAATATGAAAGAGTATAGCCATTTTGGAAGATCCTTTGGCAATTTTTGAAAAAAAATTCAACATACAATTTACCATATAATCCAGCATACCTATTCTTAGTTATTTACCCAAGTGATGTGAAAATTTCAGTTCACACAAAATCCTGTACCCCAATATTTATATAGCATCTTTATTTGTAGTCAGTAAAAAATGGAAACAACCCTATGTTTGTCAACAGATGAACGGATAAATGTAGTATACTTATTCATTGGAACACTTCAGCAATAAAAAAGGTAAACTGTTGATTCATGCACCAATATTGATTAGTCTCAAATGGTTTTTGCTAAGTGAAAGAAGTCAGCCCTAAAAGGCTACACGTTATATGCTTCCATTTATATGGAACATAACATTGTGGAAAAGGCAGAATTATGGGTATAAAATCAGGGTTGTGGAGAGAAAGTAGCTGACTAAAAGAGAGTATATTACTCTTCATGTAAGAGAAAGGGATATATAAGAAAATATTCATATATCTGGTCATCTGTTCAAGGAAATGCTGGATAAAGCAGAAACTAAAGAGAATTTGGTTGCCTAAGGGGTTGGATGGGAAAGAAAAGGAGAATAAAAATGGTATTTTTGGTAGAATGGTAGAAATGAAAAGGGAGTTATCCTTTTCAGAATGAGTCTTTTTTTTAATAGTTTAACCATTAAACATAATAATGTTTCACATGCCTCCAAACATCAATATGTAACTAAATAAATAGATTAATTAATTATATCAAGTAGCATATGAAGGAGTCCAAAATGAGGTACAAATGGTAACAATTTAATTCACATATATTACAAATATCACAATCACATTGAACAGTATGGAAAAGAAGAGAACTAACCTACTGAACTTTGGAAGACAGTATTTTAATGGACCTCTGTAAGGCTAAAGCCAAAAAAAAAGCAACAATAACAACAACAACAGCAACAAAATCTGTACAGAAATACTGTATTCTAATTAGTATATTTGTTTCTTGCAAGTGTATGTGTTAGCTCTGTAAGTACTTTATGTGTTTACTAGCATGAAACAGATAAGTGAATATATATAGCAGATAAGAAGAGCCAGATTTCTTACTAACAAAGTAGTTAGAATTAAGGTAAAGAATAGGAATCTAGAAAGAACTTCGCAGTATTTGATTGAAATCAGAGGTATCAATATTAACTCATGGCTATACACACACACACACATAATTGTGAGGTAATATTGATACCTCTGATTCAAATACATACACATACACATATATATGTATGCATATGTGTATAAGTGTATATATATATGTACATGCACACATACATGCATATACACCTGTGTGTTTGCACATGCACATAAAGATTACTATACCCGCATATGTTTCCTTGCTTTGTTCACTGAAAGGACCTATAAGCAATGCCTGTTGAATGAGTATATTATTGTCTAGATCTTGATTTCTAAATACTGTTTTCCAATCAAAGAAACCTGGGCTCCTTGGAGACCTGGTTGATTCCAGGACCGGGGCAGAGAAAAATAAAAGACAGGCCTAGAACATCTTAAGAATAAGCCAAAGAATAAAAAAGTACTTATAGCACAGAGACAAGTCAAAAGTACATAGAAGCCTACTAGAAAAACCCAGCATTGGCCAAAGCTGGAGAAACTGATCAATAAAATAAGTAACCATAGTAATGGATTATAACCCATAGAATCAAATAAATATCCATGAGTCCATATATGTGTGTGTGTGTGTGTGTGTGTGTGTGTGTGTATGGACGGGTGGGTGGATGAATGGCAGAGAAGGGGCAGGTTTTTTTGTTTTGTTTTGTTTTGACTTAAGAATTCTAATTAATAATAGTTTTGGAAGAAATGAGCAAAATATAATATTACAAAACACAAAATACAAAAATGAAGGAAACACTGCAGAAATAATGTTTATAGGCAAGCTCCACAAATGGATGCTGAAATTCTTGGGTGAAAATTTTACAGGAAAAAAGGATGCCCACTCTTGCCACTCTTGTTCAACATAGTACCAGAAGTCCTAGCAATAGTAATCAGACAACAAAAAGAAATAAAAGATATTCAAATTGGCAATGAAGAAGTCAAACTCTCTTTTCTCAGATGACCTGATACTTTATATGGAAAACCCAAAAGACTTCATCCCCAAACTACTAGAACTCATACAGCAATTTGGTAATGTGGCAGGATACAAAATCAATGTACAGAAATCAGTGTATAATGACATTATACACTACCAGTGAAAAAATAGAAAGGAAAATTAGAGAATCAATTCCATTTACTACAGCACCAAGAACCATAAGATACCTAAGAATAAACCTAACCAAAGAGGTAAAGGATCTGTACTTGAAGAACTACAGAACACTCATGAAAAAAATTGAAGAAGACACAATAAGATGGAAGACCATTCCATGCTCATGGATAGGAAGAATAAATATTGTTAAAATGTCTATACTGCCTAGAGCCATCTATACTTTCTCAACCATCCCAATAAAAAGTCCACCAGCATTTTTCAAAGAGCTGGAACAAACAATCTTAAAATTTGTATGGAACCAGAAGAGACCCTGAATTGCTAAGGAAATGTTGAAAAAGAAAAACAAAACTGGTGACATCATGTTGCCTGATTTCAAGCTTTACTACAAAGCTGTGATCATCAAGACAACATGGTACTGGGACAAAAACAGACACATAGACCAGTTGAACAGAATAGAGAGCCCAGATATGCACCCTCAACTCTATGGTCAAATAATTTTCAACACAGCAGGGAAAAATATATAGTGGGAAAAAAAAGTCTCTTCAATAAAAGGTGCTGGGATAATTGGACCGCTATATACAGAAGAATGAAACTTGACCATTCTCTTACACCATACATAAAGATAAACTCGAAATAGGTAAAAGATCTAAATGTGAGGTGGGAATCTATTAAAATCCTAGAGAACATAGGCAGTAATCTCTTTAACATCAGCCACAGCAACTTCTTTCAACATGTATCTCCAAAGGTGAAGGAAACTTTTGGGACTTCAAGATCAAATGCTTCTGCACAGCAAAGGAAACATTAAACAAAACAAAGAGGCAACTCATGGAATGGGAGAAGATATTCACAAATGACATTACAGACAAAGGGCTGATATCCAGGATCTATAAAGAACTCCTCAAACTCAACACACACAAAACAGATAATCAGGTCAAAAAAATGGGCAGAAGACAGGAACAGACACTTCTCCAAAGAAGACATACAGATGGCTAACAAACACATGAAAAAATGTTCAACATCATTGGTCATCAGGGAAATTCAAATCAAAACCACATCGAGATACCACCTTATACCAGTTAGAATGGCAAAGATTAACAAGGCAGGAAACAACGTGTGTTGGAGAGGATGTGGATAAAGGGGAACCCTCTTCCACTGTTGGTGGGAATGCAAGTTGGTGCAGCCACTTTGGAAAAACAGTGTGTAGATTCCTTAAGAAATAAAAATAGAGCTTCCCTATGACCCTTCAATTGCACTACTGGATATGTACCCCAGAGATATCGATGTAGTGAACAGACAGGCCATCTGTACCCCAATGTTCATAGCAGCAATGGCCACAGTTACCAAACTGTGGAAAGAACCAAGATGTCCTTCAGGGAATGAATGGATAAAGAAGATATGGTCCATATATGCAATGGAGAAATATGCCTCCCTCAGAAAGGATGAATATTCAACTTTTTTTGTGTGTGTCGACATGGATAGGACTGGAAGAGATTATGCTGAGTGAAATGAGTCAAGCAGAGAGTCAATTTTCATATGGTTTCACTTACTTGTGGAGCAAAAGAAATAACATGGAAGACATTGGAAGATGGAGAGGAGAAGTGAATTGGGGGAATTAGGAGGGCATTATGAAAGACTGTGGACTCTGAGAACCGAACTGAGGGTTTTGGAGGGCAGGGGGTTGGGTGAGCCTGGTGGTAGGTATTATGGAGGGCACATACTGCATGGAGCACTGGGTGTGGTGCATAAACAATGAATTCTGGAACACTGAAAAGAAATAAAATGAATTTTTAAAATAGGATATTAATCTTGCCTTAAAATAAATTCCCAAGATGATTGTTGGTTATAAAGGGAAAAATAGTTATTTTTATAGTGGAGAAACTTAGCATACACCTCTTTAATCAAGCGACTGAGGTTAAGACAACTAGTAGTAAATATGGCAACATCATGTAGCAAGAAGGGCAAACATTATTTCTATGGTATTCTTGACAAAATATAAAACCTTCAGTCTAATTATGAGAAAATATTAGAGAAATCTAAATTGAGATAAATTCTGTAAACCATGTGACCATTCCCATAAGAAATGTCAGGGTCATGAAAGAAGGAAAGAATGAGGAACTTAGCCAATTGGGAGAGACTGAAAAAACAACAGTTTAATGTATTCTAGGATCCTGGATTGCATTCAGGAGCAGAAAAAAAGAACATTGGGGGAAAATGAATTAAATGTGAATAATGCCTATAGTTTAGTTAATAGTATCATATCAATGTTAATTTCTTAGTTCTGATAATTCAACTATGGTTATATAAGTGGATAGCATCAGAAGAAGCTGGGTGAAAAGACAGAAGGAACCTTAAATGTGTATTACAAAGGGAAAGAAGCCAATCTGGAAAAGCTACATACTGTTTAACCAACTATATGACATTCAGGAAAGGCAAAACTGTGGCAATAGTGAAAAAAAATTGAGGCTACCAGGGGCTAGGAGAGAGGGAGGCACAGGCAGAACAGAGAGAGTATTTTAGGCAGTGAAACTATTCTGCGTGACACTACTTTAGTGGATAAATGTCATTATACGTTTGT
The DNA here is from genome assembly GCF_009829155.1 of Mustela erminea. NCBI lineage: Eukaryota > Metazoa > Chordata > Mammalia > Carnivora > Mustelidae > Mustela > Mustela erminea. The sequence continues at coordinate 14,613,477 of NC_045629.1, read as the reverse complement.
CCAAATCCAGAGAATACATAACACCAAAAACGAAGCCTAATGTAAAATATGGACTTCCAGTTTATGTGTCAGTGTAGCTTAATTAATTGCCACAAATGTATCACTCTGGTGGGGGATATTGATAATGGGAGAAGCTATTCATATATGGGAAGTCTTTCTACTTTCTGCTCAGTTTTGCTCTGAACCTAAGCTGCTCCAAAAAATGTTTGTTATTAAAAAAAAACTAGTTATGTATGTATGCATTTCCTCACATAGTATGCATATATATTTATGTTTATATTAGTATATGCATGTAAAAACAATTAACAATTGGTTTTCTGGCTGAAAGAGGAGGTAGATAGTCACAGGGATGGTGCATTTTCTACTTTATATATTTCATATTTTTCTGTCATGTTTGAATTTCTATAATGAGGATAGGTTCCTTTTGAATGAAATGATAAAAGCATTCAAAATTATTTTATTTTATTTTATTTTTATTTATTTACTTTCAGCATAACAGTATCATTATTTAAATTTTTAAGAAGTAATGTTTGAGAAATAGGTGCATGAAAACAAAGTTTAGAAATTAAACTTAACTTTATCCATCATCCATTAAATACATGCCTGATTTCCTGAACCACTGTCCCAGTCAACCTGCTGTATTCCAATTTATAACTGTGTTTGACTGGGAACATTAACAAATAGGAAAGGTATAAAATATTTAAAGCCCATGGAGCACTTAAGACCATCAGAATGATCTATTTTGCTCATACAGCCCTATGCTATGGCTTTTAGGTCAGAATTGCCCATTTATGTTAGCTATAGCTTACAGTGCTGCTTTCTTATGTACATTTAGTTATATTGTAAAAGTAACAATAAACTTTGATACATATTAAAGTTCCTTTTATTTTGCATCCCTCAGGTCACGTGTAAATGATTTGCAGTAGCCTATTACGTTCTCTGCAGGAGTAATTTTTAAGTATTAAAAACACCTAGAAAATACATTTATAGTTTTAAGGGAGAAAATTACCTTCATGTTACCCCCCACCTCTAAGCCCATTCAATTCTTGCTGATGTTGTGTCTTACTATGTGGTCAGAAAGAACTAAACTTGTGTTTATATATAAATGTCTAATGAGCCATATTAAAGTTATTCATTTTCTTTTTTTTTTTAAGTTTTTTTTAATTTCTTTATTTAACAGAGAGAGACATCACAAGTAGGCAGAGATGCAGGTAGAGAGAGAGGGGGAAACAGGCTCCCTGCTGAGCGGAGAGCCTGATGTGGGGCTCGATCCCAGGACCCTGAGATCATGACCTGAGCTGAAGGCAGAGGCTTAACCCACTGAGCCACCCAGGCGCCCCATGGTTATTCATTTTTCACATGGACCACAAATAAAGTTATCACTGTCTATGCAGTCCTTCCATGCTGGGACTGCCACATGTCAATAATGCACTGACATGATTTGGCTGAGTGCATCTTAAAAAGGAAATAAATGAATATCAGAGTCTCTTAAAACAAGATCTCTAAGACACAAAAATAACTAATATTAATTTCAATATTCCTTACATTTGGATTTCTGGTGAGTTTTGTGGCTACATGTGATTTTCATGTAGCAATTATAACCTTCTTTGGTTATCTGTATTTTTTGGTACTTCACATTTGTGAAGTTTGTCTCACCCTTCTTGATCCTCCAGTATAATTCGGTAGCTCTTATAGAATGTCATGGTCTTTCAAATCAAAAACTGAAGTTATGAAATGAAACTAGGATAATGTAGTAATTTGTACTCTAAAAATTTCATTCAATCTATAAAGTCACTTTCTTAATGAATCAGAGTAATCAAAGTAATAAAGTATCAGTGTCCTCAATTTGAAGAAGGTTCTTTTGTTTCTTTGTTTTTATCACTGTGATTATGATTAATTTGAGCCAGTGATGGTATTGATGGGCATTGAAAGCCCTAGATTGCTTTTGCTACTTATAAAAGACTAATATACAGATTAGCAGGGGCATAGGAAAAATGATATGATAAAGATAAATTGCCTGGATAACCTCATTAAATCACCAGAAAGTGATGTTTTAGTTAGGGACAAACTTATTCTGCATTCCAAGACACCATAATCATTCCTGTTACTACGACATACCTGAAAAATGTGTGCTGGCTTAAATTTGAAGTACTTTTTGTTTGAGAACTTCTTAAGGGTTTGGGAACCCTCTTGAAGTACCTACATTCCACCAGAGGTATTGCTATTGAGGATGAGAATTTATGAATATTTTGACTTTCATTTTTGAGTTTGATTTCCTTTGTCCTAAAGTAAGGACTTGTAAATGTTTTTGGTAAAGGGCCAGAAAGAGTAAATGTTTTAAGCATTGTAGCACTATGGTTTCTGTCTCCACCACTTATCTCTGCCATTTGTAGCACAAAAGCAACCATAGACAATACATAAACAAATGGTTGTAGTTGCTCTAATAAAGCTTTATTGACAAAAAACAGGAAATGGGCTGATTTATCCCATAGATCACTACTTCAAGTATTAATACATTCCTTATAAAGTACAGTTAAATCAAAATTTGTGCCAATCACAGCAAAAGTTGTATTTTTCTGGAAACTCATGGAATATAATACAAATTGAAGAAGTCTGTTTGCTGAAAAAAATCTATTTGCTAAAATATATACATATATATACACACACACACACACACACATAACATTCAGACAGACTGATGATATTACTAAAACAATTAAGGTATTTTCAAGTTTGGCATTAGAAATGCACACATTAGGAGTGCTATGGGCTGACATATGTATATTACATGTAATATGACATATGTATATTACATGTAAATATTTCTAGCCTATATCTAGGAAAAGGTAAATTATATGGGAAGGTGTGCACAAATGAATTAATAAAGCCCTTTTGTGATTTAAGTAATGTTGGCACTTTCCCTTTCACACATCTTTTCTCCAAGGACATGAGAAATACAACTCTTTGAAGATTAAATATATATATATATATATATATATATATTTTAATTTTAGAATGTAAAACTATATGCTGGTAGTTTAAGTTCATTTCATTCTCTATTTCATCATTTGCCCCATTTATTTCATAAACATATAATGTATTATTAGGCCCAGGGGTACAGGTCTGTGAATCACCAGGTTTACACACTTCACAGCACTCACCATAGCACATACCCTCCCCAATGTCCATAATGCCACCATCCTCTCCCTCCCCCCCTTTCTGGTCCCTCAGTTTGTTTTGTGACATTAAGAGTCTCTTATGGTTTGTCTCCCTCCCGAGCCCATCTTGTTCCACTTATTCTTTTCCTACCCCCCAACCCCCCCCACATTGCATCTCCACTTCCTCATATCAGGGAGATCATATGATAGCTGTCTTTCTCCAATTGACTTATTTCACTAAGCATAATATCCTCTAGTTCCATCCACGTCGTTCCAAATGGCAAGACTTCATTTCTTTTGATGGCTGCATAGTATTCCATTGTGTATATATACCACATCTTCTTTATCCATTCATCTGTTGATGGACATCTAGGTTCTTTCCATAGTTTGGCTATTGTGAACATTGCCGCTATAAACATTCAGGTACACGTGCCCCTTCAGATCACTATGTTTGTATCTTTAGGGTAAATACCCAGTAGTGCAATTGCTGGGTCATAGGGTAACTCTATTTTCAACTTTTTGAGGAACCCCCACACTGTTTTCCAGAGTGGTTGCACCAGCTTGCATTCCCACCAACAGTGTAGGAGGGTTCCCCTTTCTCCACATCCTCGCCAGCGTCTGTAATTTCCTGACTTGTTAATTTTAGCCATTCTGACTGGTGTGAGGTGGTATTTTATTGTGGTTTTGATTTGTATTTCCTTGATGCCAAGTGATGTAAAGCACTTTTTTATGTGTAATTTTTAAAGGAAACTGCCATTGAAGGTTAAGTATAATGATTAAAGAGAACAAATGACAATCCCAGTGCAAGCAAAGAATCTTGCCTTTCAGGTAATGATTGTGTCCAAAGGCAAAGATACACAGAAGGAAATTTAATCCTGTTGAATAAAGTAAAGCTAACTTCATGACTGGGGAAGGGGGAAGAAGAAGAAGAAGATCACAGTAATGAGTGATTATAAAATAAGGAAAGACCAGCTAAAGTGGTTCCTGGGGTTAACAGCAACATTGGCTACATTCAGTTCCATCTTGAAACATATGAGTCTAATTTATGTAGCTGTTAGAAAGAGAGGAGAGTGAAGACTAACACTTGTCAATGTAGATGAAGACCTGCAGCCTCTTCCACAGTAGAGTGTGCACTGTTGGCCCTACTCACATAGGGCACCCTGGACTGTGGAAGAGAAGTTCTATCCCTTCTTTTATTTTCTGCCTCTGTCAGTGAAGTCCATGAATTCTAAAGGAGAAATCGGTGTCCCAGATACAGCAAATGCTTCCTAAGTGTTCCTTGATTTTTATGTAAAATTTCCTGGAGAATCATATCTGAGACAAAATACTTAGTCCATTTCTTGGTAATTACTACTATTAGGGCAAATTGAATGGCTACAATTAGCTTCTCCATTTTACAAGCTCTTGCACCAACGTGCCATTAACATTTCTCCCCTCAAGAGATGGGTCCTACAATGTAAGAGGGTTCCCCTTTCTCCACATCCTCTCCAACACATGTTGTTTCCTGTCTTGCTAATTTTGGCCATTCTCACTGGTGTAAGGTGGAATCTCAATGTGGTTTTAATTTGAATCTCCCTGATGGCTAGTGATGATGAACATTTTTTCATGTGTCTGATAGCCATTTGTATGTCTTCATTGGAGAAGTGTCTATTCATATCTTCTTCTTTTTTTTTTTTTTGATATGATTGTCTGTTTTGTGTGTGTTGAGTTTCAGGAGTTCTTTACAGAACCTGGATATCAACCTTTTGTCTGTACTGTCATTTGCAAATATCTTCTCCCATTCCCTGGGTTGCCTTTTTGTTTTTTTGACTATTTCCTTTAAGGGAGTTGAGGGAAATTGGAAGGGGAGGTGAACCATGAGAGACTATGGACTCTGAAAAACAATCTGAGGGTTTTGAACGGGCAGGGGGTGGGAGGTTGGAGGATCCAGGTGGTGGGTATTGGAGAGGGCATGGATTGCACGGAGCACTGGGTGTGGTGCAAAAATAATGAGTACTGTTATGCTGAAAAAACAAAACAAAACAAAACAAAATTTAAAAAAAAGTAAAAATCGGAGATGATTAAAAAAAAAAAAAGAGAGAGAGATGGGTCCTAGGTTCCCTTCCCTAGAATCTGAGTGGGCCTCTGACTGTGGTAGAAATGACACCAGAGACTCCCAGCATAGGTCATCAAAAAGATAGAACTCCTTCCTCCTCACCTACATTTCACAAACTCACATCTCTGTCTTACCATGTTGGTTGGGTCATTTTTTCCATTCTCCATCTTCTTACACTGGGATCTACACAGCACTCCCAGGCAGAGAGTAGAGTCTATGTAGTGCTTATCTCATGTTTTCTTCTTTATGAATCATAGTCCCGTTCTTCCTGTTATCCAATGCTAAAATTAGCTGCTTCATCTATTTAGCAGAGTTTGATAGTTGTTTAGGGTAGGAAAGGTAGGTCTGATCCTGATTACTCTGTCACCCAAAATGGAAGCTTGTTTTTCTCTTGTATATACGAAATATTTTTATGTTGTATCCTTGTTAAAAAGTAGAGCTTATTACATTAATGTTGGTGAACTTACTAAGTTAGAAGCATATTTAAATTTGCATTTTTGTAGAAACTCACCAATTCCTTCCCCTAATTAACATACCACTGCGTATATCCATCAGGATTTCATGCCTATCAGGCTGAACAGAAAAAAAAAAAATTCCCTTCTTCTTGGGCTTAACTCCTTCTCACTATTAAATGTAAAAGGAAAAGAATTGGGCTCTAGTAACTCTATTCTTGAAAATGCCATTGGTTTCTTAGAGTCTTATTCTCATCTATCTTCATTGGTCTCAACTACAGGAAATCAGGCATTCTGTCTGGGCCTGAAGCTTCCACTGATTCTGGTCCTTCAGACTAAGCATGATTTCAGGCCAGGTGAGTTTTTTTTTTCTTCCAGGCATTATTTTATTGATTCAACAAATATTTATTGAGAACTTGTCACGTACCAGAGATTTTACAGTGAAAAGCAGCTTGCATTCTTTTGGAGGCAGCCAAACATTAAATATATATGTATTTGATTAAATATGTCATCTGTATGGCAGTCGTAAGTATACTATGGAGGGAATACCTCTAAGTAAGAGAATAAATTCTAAGGTTGAACATTCCAGAAGATAGAAGGCAGAAGTTGCCAAGAAAGGAAAGGTCAGTGCTTGTCTGATGTACAGCAGAACTTCCTTCATTTTCTTTTGGTCCAAGCAGTCACAAACCCAACCAGTTTCAAGAGGAGAGAGGAATAGATTCCCCCTCTTGATGGGGGGTGGCCAGGCCACATGCAGAAGAGCACATGAGATGTGGCAACCATTGGAAAATACATTTGACAACAGTTTACATGCCGAAATGTACAGATTAATTCTTGCCACCTGGTAACAGAGATATATTTTGAGTTATCTATTCTAAGACTATAGCCAGTGAAAATCAGACTTTGGAAAAATATCTGAGGCTGTCATTCATATTTAGAAAAGCATGAGAATATTTTAATACACTGATTTCATCATCTAAAGAGAATTTTGGCTTTTAAAAAACCTTTTTAATTACATTGAACCCATTTGGAAAGCATTTAGGTAGACAAAATACAATAGATTCAGACTGAAATAAGAAGTTATTATTCTGAAGCTTTTATTTTTGATAATATTTGAGTTCAAGTCAATAACATTAATATTACAAGTTTATAATATTTTATTGAATTGACGCTATCCTACCTATTGTTACTCTTATAATATCATATTTATTTTATAATTGTTTGTTATAATATATAATTATAATAATTTAAACTCTATAAAGATGTAATTTAACAAATTATCCTAGCTATTTAAATGCATGCTAATCAGCTAGAGATTACTTAAGTAAAACAAGAAAATTAATGCAAGGAATAGAAAATAAACAAACCTCTGGAGAAAGATAATTTCAGGGACTAATTACATCTCAGACAATAAATCTTAAGTGCCCACTAATGTAAACATCTATTCATTTCTATTCAGTTTTTAGAGGTGATCAGAATTGGTCCAATATGCATTTTTAATCCTATTCATATTAAAATTTTGTTCTTATATTCGTTTATTTATTCAGTAATCCATTCATTCTTTGTTCTTTCATACATTCTATGATTGTTTACTCTTGGTCATAATTCTGAATAGTGTTTTAGGGTTCTCCAGAGAAGCAGAAACAATAGGGGATTTATAATATATTATAATTAAGAACTCTATATGTGAATTATTATATAATATTATATATTATTGCATTATATAATTACATATTATAATATATAGTAATATCATACATAATATATTAAAATATGTTATTATATAATGCAATAATATATAATGTACAGTAATTCATATATAGAGTTCTTAATTATAATGTGTAATATGTTATACAATAGATAATATAATTAATAGATCAATACAAATCAATACTAATATATATTTATTTTATAATTTATAACATATATGTGATGTTATATATTTTAAATATATGAAATATGTATGTAATTATAGATTACATAATTATATATTTTATGTGTATAGAATATGTAAGTTCATTATAAAGAATTGTCTCATGCAATTATGGAGAATGAGAAATCCATACTCAGCAGAACGAATGGTGTGAGCTCCAGTCCTAGTTTAAGTCCAAAAGCAAGAGCAAACCAATGTTGCAGGTCAAACACAAAGAGAAAGAATTCTTCCTTACTCATTCTTTTAGTCTATTCAGGCTACTCATGGATTGGATGAGGTCCAATGACACTGGGGAGCAATCTGTTTTACTCAGTTCACAGAATCCAATGTAAATCTCATCCAGAAACACCCTCAGAGGCATACCCAGAAATACTGTTCAGCCAAATATCTGGGCCCCCTTGGCCCAGTCAAGTTGATATCTAAAATCAACCACCACAAGCAATTATGAGTGGAAGAGTAAGAGATTACCTGAAACCTGTTCCTGACCTTGAGATACTTATTGGCCAGTTTGCAAAGAAGTCATTTACCAAAATAACAACAATTCAAAGTTAAAAGGAATAAAATCATTTTAAAAGGTAAGTTTGGTCATGTCAGTTCACTACTTAAAACTCAATCATGGCTTTGTAATTGATTTGCATTAAAATCTAAATTTATAACCTAGACTTGGCCTAGACAATCTTCCATAGTTCTCTGACTGTATCACCTTTCCTATATCCACTGAAGCCACTGCAAAATTTTTTATTCCCAAAGATGCCAAACTCCCCTTTGCTGGGGCATTTGCCCTAGCTTTCTTCCCTGTACCCAGAGGGCTTGTTCTTACTTCCCTATCACCAAGCCCCACCCAGGTCAAAGATTGAAGCAGCAGTCCTGTATACTAACACACACACACACACACACACACACATACACACTCACACACACACACCACATATATATATATCACAAAGAGATCATATTTTCTCATGGGAATATAATTTGAGGCAGTTATAACCAAGAATTTCACAACAAATCATAGTCATGTGAAAAATGTTATGACAAAACAGATATATCCACTATAAATGCTGGAATACTACAAAGTTGCAACTCCTATTGAACCAGTATATGAATTAAGTACCTGAAATAAAAATATAATTTTTCTGTAACAAATTTGATCTGAATTCAACCAGGAGGGTAAAATCAGCCTTTATATATTAATTACCTATTTTTATTGCTTTAAATTAACAAGAGTTTGGCAAAAATGATTTGGAAATGTCCAGATCTCTATAGAAAGTAGCATGTACTTAGGTGTTCATTTTCAGTATCTGTATTTGGCATCAATAAAAGACAGTGAAGATCCTCAGATGTTATGTTTCTCCCATTGAGATGTGTTTTTCACAAGTACAACTACTATTTGACTAGAGTATTGGCCTAGACCTAGTTATGTGACTTCAGAAAAATTCTTATATCTGTATGTTATACACTGACATTTTGCTTACTATTTGAGATAGCTTCTTAGAATGAAATTAATAGAATAAACATAGAAATCAAAATGAAGATCATTTTTAAAAAGATCATATACTAACTGGAAGAGGTTAGAGAGCTGGCTCAGATTTAGGGGGAAAGAGGTTTTGCTTAAGGCCTAGCTTTTCTTGTTTAAACAGAGTGGTTGATTTAGATGGCAAGTAGGTCCTCTCTCATGTGCCAAACCTGACTGGTTGGAAGAGGCCACTGCACTGGGATGAGATGTCTTGAAGCCATTTATGGGCTCACCTGGGCAGAATCCCCAGATTTCTGGGTGAAGTCTGCCAAAGTTTCAGTACTGGGATGTCACAGGAGGTGTGCCATGCATGGGTCATTTCTGGACAAGATAATGGTTGTCAGTAACTCTTTTAAGTTTCTCACCATTTTTGCAGAATTTCTTACTATGCAGCAATAGACTATTTGCAAAGAAAAATAATCTGATCTGTTATGCATATTCATTGACATCATTGGTTTGAATTATTTTGGTAAATTTTTTCACCTTGATTCCTTTTTATGATGTCTTGGAAAGTTTGAACATAGCTCCTGACCTCATTCACCTGTGTCTGATAGACGAGAAAAGCCTTAATCGTATAATTACACAAATAACACTGTAATTGCTGTTGTGAGGAGTTCTATTATGGAAGAGCATTATACTCAGTGTGACCTACCTGGACCCTGCTGGCAAGTCTGAGAATGTCTGCTAAGCCTCATCCCCTGAACTGGAGGGTGTACTACTTACACTCTGACACACTTGCTTTCTCTTGCATGGTTTTACAGAACATTTATTTACTAGCAGATTTCAAGCTACCATTACTTTACCAGACATCTGCTCTATTGAAATACTGTACAATACTATTTTATTGATTTCATACCTTCTGACAACAGCAATTTGTGCACATACATTTTTCTCATACCACTATAGCTTTAATAGTCTGAAGGTAATAGTAAAAATAATGTACTGTTGTCTACTTACGGCAGTTTAGATGTTGTAACAGTTGGAGCTGCCAATTTGGAAATGTACACAGTGAGTTATCTAAAGCTTTTGCAGAACTAAGTTGGCATATCAATCAAGATGCTGAGAGAGACTGAGTTTCTTTTCTTTTTTTTTTTTTATTTATTTATTAGAGAGATGGAAAGAGAGCACAAGTAGGCAGAGAAGCAGGCAGAGAGGGAGGGAGAAACAGGCTCCCTGCTGAGCAGAGAGCCCAATACCGGGCTTGATCCCAGGACTCTGACCTGAGCTGAAGGCAGCCGCTTAACCAACTGAGCCACCCAGGCGCCCCGAGACATCACTGATCTGTTGTTCACAACTATAGCCTATGGGGGACTGTTTTTGGAAATTGAAAAGTTATTCTCCTGTTTTTGTTAGATGAGGTTTTGCTTACATGTTGTTTTATCACATGTAATATTGAAATCCTGCATCCTTCAGCTGACTTTAATACAGAATTCAAAACATGAACTAAAGGATTTACATATATAGAGAAGTATTGTGTGATAAAGTAGTGATAGCACCAAGTTTTTTTTTAAATGAAGTTATTCCGTATTTTATATTATCAAAGAAGTCATCTTTTTAAAATTAGAAGTTTTAAAGAAATCAGTTTACATTGTTTTATTGTTCTAAATTTTTCTAAAAAAAAATCTAAATTCTGTATCTTTTATACAATTACTTTAGCTGGTAGATAGTGTTCCATTTTTAAAATATTTTTTAAAATTTATTTATTTATTTTAGAGAGAGAGGCAGTGTGAGGAGGAGCTGAGGGAGATAGGGACAAGCACACTTGTGCTCAGTGCTAGGCCTGACATGGGGCCCAATCTTACAATCCCGAGATCATGACCTGAGCTGAAATCAAGAGTTGGATGCTTAACTAATGGAGCCACCCAGGCACCCCAATAGTATTCCATTTAATTTTTAAAACTCTTACGCATAAACTGTACACAAGTTTCTCTAGAGCAGACACCAAAAAAAAAAAGGGAAAAGAAAAAGTTGCAAAAGAATGGGCATGGTAGGATAAAATTGATATAAATTTTTATAACACTACACTCTTAATGGATACAAGTTTTATTGGAGAGAGGCACAAAAGTACATGCAAATGATTTATTCTAGCTTCAGGATGGTAGTTACTTTGGGGGATGGAAGGAGATTAAGAGGGGCAGAGGTAAGGCCTAGCAGTGTCTTTACCATGTCTTCTTTAAAACTAACCAATAACAAACAGAAAATTGAAAACATCTGTCTAGTCTTAGTGATGATTATACAGGTATCTGTTTATTGGTTTATTGTTTCCCTTGTTTTATTATTTTCTTAATTTAGAAAATAATCTTACATTCTAATGAATAGTTTTAGGATACTCTTTAAAAAAGAAAATCCAGAGGTATCCAAAGTGCTTTAGAGTCAGATGAAGGGATGTATTACATGTACACATCTAATTGCCTCACTTGAAAAAAGTTAGCTATAAATAATAATAATAATAATAATACTCTTCTTATTGTAAGTGGACCTCATCCCATCAGTTGACAGCCTGAATAGAAAAAGGCTGACTCCCTTGGAAAAGGGAATTCTGCCTCCAGATGGCTTTCAGACTCAAGCTGCAACATCAACTCTTCCCTGAGTCTCCAGCCTGCTAGTCTTACAGATTTTGGACTTATTAGGCCCTGCAATTGCATGATCCAGTTCCTTAAAATAAATCTCTTTTTCTCTGTCTCTTTCTATGTGTCTGTTTCTGTGTATGTGTGTCTGTCTGTCTGTCTCTCTCTCCTGTGTCTGTCTCTCTTGATATGAATAGGGATGTAGATATAAATCTTTGTTGATTCCGCTTCTCTGGAGAACTCTGGATAATATCAAAGGGATTCAAGAAAAACTTAAAAAGTGAATTGCTTCTTCGGGGACCAGCCAGGGTGGTGTTCAAAACCAATAACTAGTGGTGTGGGTACTTCATAGGGAATAGATTGAGAATATATTTCCCAAATATTCAAAGATAGTTGTTTCCAGGTGGGCTGGTATTGTCATTTGCCTCAGTTACACAGGCTTCGTGGAAGCCTGGCTGTTGAGACCCTGATGTCCTTAACCATTAATCCTCATTCACATGTTGCTGCTGACTAGAAACTCATACTGGCCTCTCCAGGGCAACACCACAGAGTGATGGCTTCCCTTGTTGGTATTTACAGTGTAAGTCTTTCTAAAGGGTGGGAAAAAAATCTCCAAATAAATCTTCAGGCAATTTATTTTTGAAATTGAATAAGAGCCATTTGGGCAGCATACTCCATCTGCTGATACACTTGCTAACCGCTGCCCTCTAATTCTTCTGTTGTTCAAATTAAGTACCTTGCAGCCATTCAGATACGGAATTGTGTTGCCATGTCTTCCCATAACCGCAGCAGCTAATTAGTGCCTGGCAGGTCTGAATATCTGAGAAGACCACAGGGAGGATGTGTACACACTGAAGTACAGCAAGTTGCTTCAATGTCTTCTGCTCAGCATTTACAATTTGTATACCATTTAGATTTTGAGTTTTCTGATAGAAAATGGAAAACCGTATGTTCCACATTCCTGATGGTGGCATCATCATCATTCTTTTAGCTGAATAAAAGGAACACAAAAAACTGGATTTTTCACTGAAGGAAAGAGCTTTATAAAACCTGAAGAGAACTTCTCTAAGGAAGGTCTGTGGCACAACATTTATTCTTATTGTTACTGCCTATCTTCAAAGAGGTCAGATTTGAAGAATGTATTGAAAAAACTTCCTTATTGCCCTTTGACAGTAAAATGAAGTTTATTATTTTTATATTTATACTGGCACTCAAGAATTTCAGCAGTTTTTTAACTTTGCAAGTAAATTTCTCTCATCATTTCCCTCCCGAGTTTCCTATATGTACGTCATATGACGTTTAAATAGGACATCTTGGGATGCTTTTTTCCAATTATTTTCATCCTTCACAGCTTAACTCAATTTTTCTTTCTTTTCTGAGTCCTTTCAGGACTTGCCTCTATTGTTGTGGGTTTTTTTTTCCCCAACTCCTTTGAAATCCTGTGATATGTAGCATCTATACTTGTCACTTGTCACCTCTTGTTTCCAAACAAGTTCAGTGTTATATCCTCAGTCAGCCTTACCAGCTTATTAAGAATAGAAATCATGTCATCTTATCTTCTCTTTGGAATATGCTTTTATTTTTCATAGAAAAGTTAGAAAACAATCCTATTGTTCTAAAAGCTGTCTTTCTCTCTAGAGTCAAAAAACCTTTTCTAAAAGTCAGTGTCTTTAAAACCTACTTCCTCCCAAGTCCTTTAACAATACTTCCTTGGATTCTGCATCTATCCAAAGGTAGTTCGGCTCAGTTTTCCTTAGAAAAAAATAAGACAAATTGGGATCTAAAATAAAATCATATTTTACTTTCTCCGTGTTATTTGAGTGTTTTCTAGGCACATTGGGTGGTTGAGTTCCTAGCTCTAGAGGACAGCCATCTTCTAGAAAAATGACGTCAAGGCACAGCGATCAGGGGGAAAGTTTGTGTCCAGAAGGGATAGTGAGCCTGATATTGTGGGCAAAGCATAAAAGCAAGAGAATCAACAGGAACTGTCTTGGTCAAAGAGGTCTCCTGCATTAGATAAGGAAGGAGGGGAGTGGGAAACAGCCACGTAAGCTACTAGACAGTCTACCATGCAGGCTGGAATTCATGGCTGCAAAGTAGTAGTTGATGAACAGTCTGAAAGAATGCTGCCTAAGAGCAGGGACTAATACCACTGCTCAGTTCTGTAATGTGGGCCAGCCCATAAGGGTCACAGTAACAATATACCATGGAACCCACCCAAGCATAAAATTATGAAGGCTGGTGGACAGCCAAGTTGATAGGGATGAAGTGAATATGGGAGAGCAAGGGTTGAAAAGGGAACACAAGCTTAAGCTTTACAGTGATGGAATAGGTAAGGGGGAAATAATGCCAGAGATGACAATACAATTTCTGCTTACCGCACTCCTCTCCTGTCACCCCCCCGTCAAACCATAGCATTTCCTGTACCTTCGGGGCATTGCCTGTGTCAGTACTACTGTAAATCCTTTCTAGCCTTCGCACGGACACTAAACACTGGAAGGTGGACCCAGAAATCTGCATGTTTGACTGGAGTTGGAGAAACTTTACACCAGTACTTCTCTCCTTTTTTTCTTTTTTAAGAATTTTTAATATTTTACTTATTTATTAGAGAGAGAGAGAGCAAGCAGGAGCAGGGAGAGAGGGAGGGGGAGAAGCAGACACCCTGATGAGAAGAAAGTCAGATTGCGGGGCTCGATCCCAGGACCCTGGGATCATGACAGAGCCAAAGGCAGAGGCTTAACCCACTGAGCCACCCAGGTACCCCCCAGTACTTCTCTTCTAATCAAACTTCGTTTTCTTTTGACCTGTTGACTCGACTTTAGAAGTTCAGAAGTCGGGGCACCTGGGTGGCTCAGTGGGTTAAGCCTCTGCCTTCAGCTCAGGTCATGATCTCAGGGTCCTGGGACCAAGCCCCTCATCCAGCTCTCTGCTTAGCAGGGAACCTGCTTCCTCCTCTCCCTCTGCCTGCCTCTCTGCCTACTTGGGATTAAGTTGCTTAATCTCTCTCTCTCTCTGCCAAATAAATAAATAAAATCTTTTTTTTTTTTTCAAAGAAGTCCAGAAGTATTATGAAGATGAGAACAATTCCATGGAAAATTCATGTTGCTAAAGGCCTTATTGCTGTCCTTCTCTCCAAGGCACACAATTTACATTGTATTTATGTGTGTGGTGCCCCCTAATGTTGTACATGTTTGTCTGGGTAAACTCAGGTCAATTTGAATACAAAATAGCATGCTACAGAGTAGTGCATCTTATTAAGGAGTTGCATAAAGCTGTGATAGAGACTAATAGCTCTATGGTTTGATTCCCTGTAGACAAATCATGTTCTGCCTGTGTCTTACTGAAAAGCTTGGACAAATTGCTCAAACTCTCTCTGCCTTAATATACTCAACTGCAAGATTACATCCTTACAAGGCTGAGATGAGCTTTAAATAAAACAAAATGAGTAAAGTGCTCAGAAGTGTTCCTGGCAGGTGATAAGCACTCCATAAACATTTGTTATCATTATTGGTATAGTTTAGTTATAAAATTGCTAGTTAGACTTGCACTAGCACCAGTCTAAAGCACTTTGCTACTCTCTACCAGGATCAAATGAAAAGGCTTAAATTTTTAGAACCAGTACAATGATACTTATTTTATGGGACTATTGGACCACTCGGAAATAGATTTATAAAAACATAGGGACGTATCAAGAAAGTAACTTTTTCTTTTAGCTAGGACTTAACACAGAGAAGTCTGCACATTTGAAGACTTATGGGGTGGAAGAAGTGAATGACTCCTGGATTTTTATTGCTTAAACATTGGTATGAGTGTGCACATTTATATAGTAGGAGTATGTATCCAGTAGCTCTAAAAAAAAAAAAAAAAAGTATATCCTTCCTGTCACCCATTTTTTTTCTTTTTGGTAATTTATGTGTTACTTTCCCCTTTGTCCCTGTCTCCTTTCACCTCTTTCATAAATAATCTACAGCTCTTCTCTGTCATTCTAAAGGGGTCATGGGGACTTTAAACTAAATTGATACAGCTATCAAGGTGGAAAGGAGAGACAAGGGAATATAATGTAACTTTAGGATGGAAAGATATGTGGCTTGACTGCAAATGCAGAGGCAGCCTGGATTGAGTACAACCTAGGAAAGGTCCAGGAATGACCAGAGGAAACTGTTACAGATCTCCTGGGCAGTGGGAAAACTCAATGGCAGAAATGTTCCTGCATAGGGGGAAGGTAAAGAGTTAGCGTATCAATCATGTGGGGACGTGCACAGGAGTTGAGTCAGGTAAGAGCATAAACTCCTGGCCAGGCCTGGAGTGAGGGCAAGCATGGGAGGAGAAGTACATGCTCGCCCACATCCCCGTACACACGCATTCACATACACGCACCATCACAAACGTATCTTCGGGGTGTGGAGGCCGAGAAAACTAAGGCCATCCCACCTCAAGTTGAGCTGATGTGGGAAACAGGCAGAAGAAAATCATTAAAATTCCTTACCTACTGACAAGCCCTTGAAACAGACAGAGTGGCTCTCCCCTGGGGACTCAACTGCCCTCACCTTGAGGTTTTGCTAAGGACAATCCTAGCCTGACCAACCCCCTACCCCAACAGGTCCGACCAGGATCCTGTAAGTCTACTTTAACAATTCCTTTATCTCTAAACCTCCAAGATAGTGTCCAGAATCATTCCCAAGTATATGGCCCACTGATATACACCTAAAGGGTCTCACAAGAAGATTTGTATTATTGGTAATAAATAACCTTTCTCCCAACAATAGCTAGCCCCTCAAGGTCCTGGAGACCTTGCTTCCAAAAATCCTTGGAGACTTACATCATCCTTAACCCCCTTGGTCCTCACCCACCGCGGAGTCCACCCCTGCTCTGCCTTTAAAAACTCTGACTGTAATCTGGTTCAGGGCCCAAGTTCCTACTTGGCTGTGTCAGGTATACTTGGGCCCAAGCTTAAGCTTGTCAAATAAACCCTCGTGTGATTGCATCGGTGCGTGGCTCCTTGGCGGTCTCTCGGACGCGAAAACTCGGGACTAACAAGGGTCCTCTGACTAGGACAGCATCAACAGCATAACCATGCACTCCTGGCAGTGAGAAATGTGACCTGGTGAATGGTATGAGTGGAGAGCTGTGGGCTTTCTTTACGTGGGCCCCTGCAGAGGCAACACTGCACAGGCGGCACAGGCTGGGATGTTCACAATTCCCATAAGTTAGGCCCTGATAGATAGTCCCTGAGCTCTCCATTTTGCTCCAGGCCATCATGTACTGCTTTTCTCTTCATGGCTTGTGAAGGTGAGGAACTGCAGGTCGGGTCCTTCTACTAGTGCTCGGACTGATTTCTTGCTCTCCGAGGGCTCTGTTGCTCACATCCAGCCCATGAACCAAGGAAACAATTTCCACATGGATGGTACTATCAAACAATTAAAGGCAAAACTGCAAGCTGCAAAATAATATATGTGTGTTTACTTGGGGTCTTAGGGATTGCAATCTGGGGGATGCAGACTTGACTGAAATAAAAAATGGGTTCTGGAGAGACAAAAGAAGTTAGTTTTTAGAGAGAAATGGGTGATTTACATAAGCTGTTTTGAAGAAAGGGTGATGGGTGCTGCTTTATCCACATTTACATCAATCTAAGTGTGACTGGTTGCGAGCGCTAATGTTAGGCAGAAAGTTCATTTATGTTCATTATAACATAAGTAGATGGCTTGGTTTTTAGCTGAGCTCAGCAAAAATCTCTGAGAATTTGAGACAGATATGCACAAGCCCCACATCCTTAATGTCTTCCTGGTTCCATGTTAAAGAACTCTCTTAGCAGTGGTTGTTTCATTTTATTCTCTCTGTTGTCAATTCTTTAAGCCTTTTATTTTCACACTCAGCACTCTTGTATTTTGGTTTTTAGAAGCAGCATTATGTATAGAAAAGGATGTAGGCTCCATATGTAGCCCTGCAGAAGGGTGCTTGAAGTTGTTTCTTGCAGGTTCCAGGAATCACCACAGAGATGCAGAAAAAAAAAAAAATAGGGGAATTAAAAATGAATGAATGCAGTGCAGGAAGCATGGAGAATAGTTGTGACACTGATATAATGTATACAGAGGAGGGAAATTATAAAACATATTGAAGGTAGCCCAGAAATTGGAGAATAAGAGAAATGGCATATGGGAACAGGGAAAGGAGAATACTTCTCTAGTAAATCAGAAATTCAACAACTAGCAAAGTTTTGTTTGCCTAACATGAATTCATTCTAGGGGAATGAACTAGCATTCATGAGCTAAAAAGAATAAGATGATTTTTTAAAAAATTTAATAAAAAGGCCTAAAAAGAAAAACTATAAAATAACAGCATTATATACTACACCACACTGAAAGAATATGAACACAGACAAAAAGAAATGGTAAAGAGATTCCAGGGGTGCCTGGGTGGCTCAGTTGGTTAAGCGGCTGCCTTCAGCTCAGGTCATGATCCTGGGGTCCTGGGATCGAGTCCTGGATCAGGGTCACTCAGTGGGGAGCCTGCTTCTCCCTCTACCTGCGGCTCCCTGTGCTTGTTCTCTCTCTTTCTCTCTGACAAATAAATAAAATCTTAAAAGAGCAAGAGAGAGAGAGTCTATGTTTCACTGTGGTTTATGTATAATATAATATGACAAAAGAGAGAGAATAATCTGGATTTTGTGGACATAAGATCTTATTTTATCTGAGATTCTCCTGTGACCTACAAGAGAAATTTCCACATAGGAAACAAGATTAGGGAAGGAATAGCTCACAAAATATGTGTACATTTTATGTGTTTTGGCAGCGAAGGGGGGAAGCTATGCAAAAATGAAATTACATTAGAGGTAATAAGTGAAATCAAGACCATTTAAAACCAGGGTAATAAATGACACTAATGGGGGGGGGGGGGAAGAAATAGACTTTTCTCCAAGAGAGATATAAAAATGGCCAACAAGCAACAAAAAGACTGTCAACATCTTAGTCTTCAGGGAAATATAAGCCACATTGAGATAATGCTTCACACTTATCTGGATAGCTAGAATCATATATTCAAATATTCAAATAATAACAAATGTCGACAAGGCTGTGGAGAAATTTGAAACCTCACTCATTGCTGGTGGAAACAGAAAGCGGTGCAGCCATTTAAGAAAACACTTTTTCTCAAAAGATTAAACATAGAGTTACCACTTGATCAAATGATTCCACTAAGTATATACTGAAGAGAAATTAAGACATGTGCACACAAAACCTTGTATAGAAATATTTCTAGCTGCATTACTCATTTTAGTCAAAATATGGAAACAATCCAAATGTCCATCAATAGACAATTGGATAAAAAATTACAGTATATCCATACAATGGTATCCTATTTGGCCATAAAAAAGAATGAAGACCTGATACACACTGCAACACAGATGAACCCTAAAAATATGCTAAGTGAAAAAAAGCTAGTTCAAAAACATACTACGTGATTTCATGCAGAATAAATTTTTTAAAAGATTTTATTTATTTATTTGACAGACAGAGATCACAAGTAGGCAGGCAGAGAGGCAGGCAGAGAGAGAGAGGGGGAAGTAGGCTCCCCACTGAGCAGAGAGCCTGATGCAGGGCTCGATCCCAGGACCCGGGGACAATGACCTGAGCCGAAGACCGAGGCCTCAACCCACTGAGCCACCCAGGCGCCCCAGAATAAAATATTTTAGGTGTAAAATGGCACGTACTTAAAGCTAAGAGAGGAAGTGGCGACTAGGACAGTGATAACTAAAGAGTATGGGACTTTCTCTGAGGTGATGAAAATGTTCTAAAATTGATGTCATAATGGTTACAAAGCTCTAAGAATACTAAAAATCATTGACTTGGACACTTTAAATGGGTAAATTGTATAGTATGTGATAATATCTCAAACTGTAAATAAGTAAATAAATAAATAGAAAAATTATAAAGAGAGGACATTAAGATACTTGGAAAAATAAGCTAATATTTTCCTATTTCTTTTCAATGAATAATATAATTAAAGGGGAAGGTATCTGCGTGATGGTATTTGTGTATAATCTATCAGAACAGACACGTTGAAAGGAAAATGTAACACCTAAAAATGTCCAGGCCCGGATGACTGCAGTAGATGATTTTTCCAAACATTTAAAATAGAACACCAATTTTTCATGATCTTAAAAAGAAGGGAGAGAGAATATCTTCCAATTCATTTACAAGGCCAGTAGTAACCTAATATCAAATAAGAAAAAGATATAAAAAAACAGAAACTAGAGACCAATATATTTCATGAAATAAAGCACAAAAAATTTCACCATCAGTAAGCTGATTCTGACAGTGTATAGAAAGAATTATACAGCATGACCAAATGGAACTTACTCCACGTATACCAGGCTAGTGCGATATTTGAAAATCCATCATATGAACAGAATAAAGAAAAAAAACTCTTGTAATCGTATCAGTTGACACAGAAGCATTTCACAAAATCTAATACGCCTTCATGATGAAAAACAAAACAAACCTCTTGCAAACTAGAAATAGTTTGGAATCTCCACACCCTGATAAAGATCATCTACCAAAAACATACAGTTAAATTCATCCTCAGTGGTGGAAGAGTGAATATTTCCTCCTAAGATTGATAACGTCTTCACACATGTTGCCATAACAAAATACCATGAACAGGGTGGCTTAAACAACAGAAGTTTGTTTTCTTGTTGTTCTGGAGCTTGTAAGTCTGAGATTGGAACTCCAGCATGTTTGGCTTCTGGTGAGAGCTTCCTTCATGGCTTGCAGTTGGGCACTTTCTCATTTTTCATGGCAGAGAGAGACAGAAGGTGAACAGCGACCTTTCTCTCCTTATAAGGCCACAATCCTGTCAGATCAGAGCCCCATCCTTATGATGTCCTTTAACCTTAATTACTCCCGAAGACCCTATCACCAGATACAATCCCATTCGGAGTAAAGGCTTCAACATATAAACTGGGGGAAGGAAACAATTCAGTGCATAGTGGAACAAGGCAAGGACCCGACTCTCATCATTCTTATCCCATATAAGTAGTGGAAATTCAGGCCATTGTGAATAAGACAAGAAAAAGAAACGGCATAGAGATTAGAAAGGAAGAAATAAAACTCCCTCTCTTTTCAGATTTGATTCAGACATGGTTTTCTGTATGGAATATCTCTGGGATTAAAGAAATAAAACAATTATAGAATTAACAAGTAATTTTAACCAGGTCACAGTATATAATAGCAATACACCAAATTAAATACATTTTTATACATTTAAAACAAACATGTTAAAGTTCAAAACATATTATCATTTACAGTTGCTATCCCCCAAATCAAATGTTTGGGTATAAATCTAATAAAACATGTGCAGGATCTGTATGTGGACAATTACAAAAGGGTGATGAAATAGATGGAGATGCATATTGTGTTCATGTATTGGAAGACTCACAGAGTAAGCATGTCAGTCCTCTCATGCATATTGTGTTCATGTATTGGAAGACTCACAGAGTAAGCATGTCAGGCCTCTCTAAACTGATGGATAGATTTAGTGCAATTTCTATCAGATAGTACGGTCTTTGCAGACATAGACAAGCTTATTTTACAATTGTTATGGAAAATCACAGGCCTTAGATTAGTTAAAACAGTCTTGACTAAGAGGAATAAAAAAGAAGGAGTCAGTCTATCTTACATTAAGTTTTAACAGATATTACAGTAATCTAGACAGTATATATTGGTGAAGTACAAACATATTGCTTAAAAGAGCAATTGCTCAATAAATGTGCTAAGGTAGTGCTTGATAGAGAACCCTGAAACAGACCCACACAACTGGTTTGTCAGAAGGGTGCAAAAGCTAGAACAATTGTAAAATCTAGGGCGGGGGGGAAGGAAACAATCTAAATGTCACACCTTAAACAAAAATAACTTGAAATAGAGAATGGACTTAAATGTAAAACATAAAATTGAACAATTTTTAGGAGGAAGAACATAGAAAGTCTTACTAATCTATAATGAAGCAAGGAGCTCTGAGATTTGACACAAAAAGTATGATCCTAATGGGAAAAATTAATAGCCTGGGCCTCATCCAAATTAAAACCTTTTGCTTTGCAAAATACCCTCTGAGAAGGGTGAGAAGACAAGCTCAGGGAAAATATTTGAAAGCTATCTATCTGATAAAGGACTGATATCCAGAATACATAAGAATTTCTCAAACCTGATGATAAAAAATCCCAAGTAATCCAGTTATGAAATGGGCAAGTGACATGAACAGACTCTTCACTGAAACATACACCTATATTGAGACTAAGCACATGAAAAGTTGCTCAATATAATTGGCCATTAAGAAAAAGCAAATTAAACCCACAATGAAGTATCTCTGTACACCTATCAGAATGGTAAAATAAAAAGTAGTGACAACACCAAATGCTTACAAGGATGCAAAAAAACTCGATCAGTCATACATTGATGGTAGGAATGTAAAATAGTATAGCCACCTGGAAAATGCTTGGCTCTTTCTTATAAAATTAAGATGCAATTGTTATATGATCTAGAATATGCACTTGGGCATTTATTTCATAGGAATGAAAACAACAACAAAAAAAAATGTCCACACGAAAATCCATGTGTCAGTGTTCATAGCAGCTTATTGATAATAGGCCAAAACAGGAAGAAGCCCTGATGTCCTTCAAGGGTGAATAGTTACACAATCACACATTGAAACCAAGGAATTCTACTCTGCAGTGAAAAGGAGCTATTGTCCCTGCATGTAAGGCAGGGGGGAATTCTCTGGCTGGGCCAGGGCGGGGTGTGGGGGGGTACTCTCTCTCTCTTGCACTGTGCCAGGCTTTCACCCTTTCCAATTCAGCTCTTCTCCCTTCTTTGTTCCACCGGGGTGCTGTAATCTCTCACCTGGCTTCCAGACCCCTGATAAAGCTGTTTTCATCCATGAATGGTTGTTAAATTGGCAATTCCGTGGTTGGGGGGTAGGGACAGTGAATGAAGGTTGGGACCTCCTATTCTGCCATCTTGCTGATATCGCTTTCCAGTAATCTTTTAAATAAATTATTTAAAAAAAAAAGCAAAAGGAAAATTAGGACCTTAAAAATAGGTCTTTCATATTTAGCAAACTCTTTTTCCCCCTTTTTGCTGGCCCTCATTCCTTCATTTAGATATAGAACTATGTAGACATTTCTATTCAGCCTAAAGGTGTTCTTTAAGCACTTTTTGCAGGCAGATGTGTGGGCTTTCAGTTATCTCAGGTTTTGCTCATCTGAAAATGTCTTTATTTCACCAACTCTGAAGAATATTTTCATTGGATATAAAATTCCAAGAGGAGGTGAGCAAAGTCATGACCATTTCTGGCTTGGATCCTTTGTTGATGGAGTGTATACAGCCCAGACCTCCTTATTGCTTGTTTTGTCATCACAAAGTTTGCTGACAAAGATCCTAGAGAAAGGTACTAGTAATGGCGATAGGACTCAACAGTTAACTCCAAACCATAATATTTTTTTTTTAAGATTTTATTTATTTATTTGACAGAATGAGAGAGAGCACAAGTAGGCAGAGGGGCAGGCAGAGGGAGAGGGAGAAGCAGGCTCTCTGCTGACCAGAGAGCCCGACGCAGAGCTCTATCCCAGGACCCTGAATCATGATCTCAGCTAAAGGCAGAAGCTTATCCAACTGAGCCACCCAGGCTCCCCTAAACCATAATATTTTAAAGTTTATTTTTTAGAAGGCTTTGGGAAGTTGCATTGACTCTACAGAAAAGATTTAATATCAGCGGGTTAGGTTCTTATAATTTGTTTTTACTGTAGGAGAACTAAAGATTAGAAGTGTATTTTAGGCTCAGATTTTTGAGGACTTTTCATATTGGTCATTGTTCAGTGAAAGTGGAGAAGCAATATGTCAGAGGACAGACAAAATAATACCTTATATCATAAAAATTATCCTGGTATCAGTATTTAGGATGGATAGGAAAGAGAACATATAGGAGTCAGGGAGATTAGTTTATGTTTTAGCTTTTAGCTTTCACCATGAACTCAGGGTGGAGAAACCAAAGCCTAATGATCATGGGAAAGTTAGAGAGGGAATGGGTTCAAAATCATTCTGAACAATATCTGAGAAGACATGGTAACAAATCAGTTTTGAAGTATATGGGGATGTTTTCAACTTAAATGACCAGGTATTTACAAAGCATTAATTGCTTTACGGAATGTAAGTGGAGGGGCAGGGTTGAGGAGTGTGGCAAGAACTCCATGTTCCATGCTATTTAGCTAAAGCGTATAATGGCATTTGGGACAGTGCTAAGGGGATCTCCAGAAATGGAGATCAAATTAGATTTGAAAACGTTTTGGTGCATAATTTAAGCCATATGAAAGGGGTATGTCACATAAGGAGAGAGCAGAACAGAAACAAAAAAGAGCTGAGGACAACATCCTAGGGACAACAATATTTAAGAGGCAAGATGAAGAAAATGAGCAAGCAAAGGAGATTGAAAAAGCCAGGCAGCAGACAAGTAGGTGAGAGTGAATGCTATAGTGGAGGTTATGGGAGAAGTTTCAAGAAATGAGCATACTCCACAGCTTCCAGAAGAAAACAGGCTCCTCTAAGTGGGCACTATGCTCAGTAACACAGTCAGGTAAGGAGGGCAGTTCATTGTAATCTTAGCTAGGGTCACAGTGTTTTTTCGACTACATTTTTTTAAAGATTTTTTTTTTTTTTTTTTAATCAGAGAGAGAGGGAGAGAGAGCGAGCACAGGCAGACAGAATGGCAGGCAGAGGCAGAGGGAGAAGCAGGCTCCCCACCAAGCAAGGAGCCCGAAGTGGGACTCGAACCCAGGACGCTTGGATCATGACCTGAGCCACTCAGGCGTCCCTCAACTACATTTTTTTTTTTTTTAATTTGAGAGAGAGACAGTGAGAGAGAGCATGAGCGAGGAGAAGGTCAGAGGGAGAAGCAGACTCCCCATGGAGCTGGGAGCCCGATGAGGGACTCGATCCCGGGACTCCGGGATCATGACCTGAGCTGAAGGCAGTCGTCCAACCAGCTGAGCCACCCAGGCATCCCTCAACTACATTTTAGAAAACTTTCATAATACTTTAAAAACAATGGTGCTCAAACAATATATTATATATTTGGAACAGGGTAGGAAGGAAACTTGAAATATTGTGCAAATGAAATTCAGAAACAAGACTGACCTCTTGCACTGCTAACCAGAATGGGCCATTTTGATCACTTTGGTTTGATTTTTGACATGGAATCCTTGACCTAAACCAATGAGAAAAAGCAATATACTTTAGTACAGCTTGACAAATACACAGACCTTCCTGTGCCACATGAATGGAAAAGTGAAAAAGACGTTGTTAATCTCCCCATGGTAGTTCTGCTGCTGTTCCTGTTACTGCTTCACATTGTCTTAAGCTCAGTAAATGGTGACTGGCAACAAATTCAATCCCACATCTTTTCTCCGAGAAAAGCCTATAAATTAGAAGAGGGAAAGAATGTGGGAGATCATTTAACCTGGGGTTGGTAACAATTCTCAAAATTCTTTTGCTGCTGTTTAGATATATGATGGTGAAATGTCATGGTCTTCAGGCTGAGGGAGAGCACTCTGGCAAAATCCAATCATCTCATACAGGCCCAGACTGAATCTCTGGAGTACTAAGATCTTTTATTTTCTCTTTTTTTTTTTTTTCAGTTGAGCCATTAACCAGGATACCCCATTCCCTGGCCCTGCCAGATAAGAAAATTCTTTGTAATTAATTACAGTAAGAGCTTAACCATTTAAAATATCTTAAAAGGTAATAATTATCCTCATTACACTGAGGACTCACCTACATTTCAGACAAGCACTTGGCAGTGGATGCTGTAATTAGGGCAGGGCTATAGCACTTGATGAGCTTGAGATTGGAGAGTGGGATTTCTGATACACACATTTAGTTTCCAAGGTGACACAGAATGTGCTAAAGAATTGAAAGGATCTGTGCTTCATTTTTTCTGAGCACAAACTCAGAACTATGGTGGCCAGTTCAGGGAATAAAGGGACAGCAATGGGCCACCTGGGGAAGGCAAGTTGGAAAAAGGCCTCATGAAGTGTCACACACTGAAGCCACATCTGATGTACAGTGGCCCTGTTAATTTCTTTAAGAAGCATTTCTGTAAGGTAAATTCGTCTTTTAAAAAGAGTATGTGCTTGGAGCACCTGGCTGGCTCAACTAGTTAAGTGTCTGCCTTCAGCTCAGGTCACGATCCCAGAGTTCCGGTGCTGGAGTCCTGTGCCAGGCTCCCTGCTCAGCAGGGAGTCTGCTTCTCTCTCTGCCCCTCACCTCACTTGTGGGCTCGCTCTCTTTCTCTCTCTCTCTCTAGCTCTCAAGTAAATAAATAAAATCTTTTTTTTTTTTAAAGTACGTACTTTTAGAGGCTACAACATTTTCTGGTACAATTAAATATAACGTGCAGATATGAGAAATCATGGTAAAAATTTCCACATGGCTTTAATGGCTACACTATTACTTTAATGTTTTGCTGCTAGCCTCATTAAAGTTGACTTTTTCTCAAGAAGATGGAATATCTGCATTTTCAGATATGATGACAAACAAATACATTTAAAACTCACTAATTTACAAAGAGCTTGGGAAATGAGGCATATTCTAAAGCCATTACTGTGTATATCTTTCTCAAACTTTCTCAAACTTATTATTACCATATGTTTTGTAAGCCTTTCACACTGTCTGATACATGTAGCACATCACTCTCATATATAGTTCTTGATCTACAGACTACAGCTACAGACTACCCATAAGAATAGAATTGGAGAGTAAACCTAGAAAATGACAATTTAAAAAAACATCAATAACAGTACAACTCTTGAGAGGGGGTCTTGGTAATATTAATAAATGTGAAAAATTCACTTTTATAACATAACATTTTGAGGAACACAACTGGATTGCTGTAGCATTTATTGGTCCATTTCATTGTATGCAGTGTTTTTTGATTATTTTTATTTCAATAAATAAACATTGCATCTTTAAATTGGAACTTTAAAAAATGTAAAACATTTTACCTGGAAGTCATAAAATTATGTCATTATTTGAAAATAACCTATCCATGTGTAAGTTCACCATCTGGTCCAGAGTCCAAAGATATCTCTAATCCAAATGTGTCTTTTCTTCATCATGTATGTTTTCTTCCTCTTAGTAATACACAGAGAGCATCTACAGTTCAGAGCACACACTTTTGTAGATGCTTTGAGTTATTCCTTCATTATTCAGCTTAATTTTTCTTCATCCTTCAAGGATAAGCTCAAATGATACCCAGCAAAGAAGCCTTTTTAGATTCCCTCAAGCGTTATTTTTCTCTAACACTTGCCTCCAATCTCTGGAAGCTTGTTTGTATGTTTACATTATAACACTTGTTTCTCATTTTATGTAATTGTCTACTCTCCAGCACATTCTTACCAGATATCAAGTTATTTAAGTGTAGAGATTCCTTCTTGCTCATCTTTATATCCCTAGTGTTTATTTGAGTGTGGCACAGTAAGTAAGTAGTTGGTTACGAGTGAGTGAATATGGGTGTTAATAATTTAAGAATGCTAACTGCTGGGAGTTCTGTTTTTCAAAATTTCATGGGGAGATTTTAGGAGAAGTTCTTCAAATATAGAGCTATCTTGACATGGAAGAAATTGAATAGATTAAAAAAGAACGAGAATATCTAGAAGGACTATTATTGGTAGCAATGAAAAAACAGTAGGTACCAAACAATATAGAATCTTGTAGAACTTGAGCTTTTTTTTAGATTTTATTTATTTGTCAGAGAGAGAGAGAAAACAAGTAGGGAGAGTAGTAGGCAGTGGGAGAAGCAGGCTCCTTGCTGAGCAAGGAGCCTGATGTAGGAATTCAGTCCCAGGACTCTGGGATCATAATCTGAACCGAAAGCAGACACTTAACTTACTATGCCACCCAGGTGTCCCTGGAACTTAAGCTTTTATAGAAGTAGGTGTAAGGAAGCATTTATCAAAGAGGTGGTAGGGCCAGTAGACCAAGAATGATGGCCCTAGAGTCCATTTAAGTCCTTTGTTTAAACTGTGACTTTGCCACTTATCAGCAAAGCTATTTTAACCTCTTACAGTCTCAGATTTTTCTTCTATAAACCAACCTTCTAAAGTTTGGGTAATGTCTAGTCCATTTGGACTGCTATAACAAAATACCACAGCTTGAGTGGCTTATACACAGATTTATTTCTCACCATTCTGGAGACTGGATGTCTGCCATCAGAATGGCAGAATGCTTGAGTGAGGGCCCTCTTCCAGTTATAAACTCCTCTTTCTACACTTAAGTAGTAGAAAGGCTTAGGGAACTTCATCTGATCTCTTTTATAAGAGCATTCACTCCATACATGAGGACTCTACCCTCATGACCAACCACTTCTCAAAGGCCCCACTTTCTAACACTTTCACATTGGGTGTTAGAATTTTAACACATATATTTTGGGGGTAGGAGACATAAACATACATAAACATAAACCATAGCAAGGGATGATTAATAATATAAATATTATATGAAGTACTAATCAAAATGCCTGGCACATGCTCAGTGGTAAATTGTAGCTATTATTCTCTTTTTGTATGATTTTACCTTCCATCCTATTTCTGCTCTTTTGGGTTTTCATATCTGAGGCTAGAGTTAATATGGGTAACCACTTACTTAAAAATATATTTTTTTTGGTAAAAATATATTTTAAAATATTTTGGATATTGAAAGTCTTTAGATTTTGGCAACATGTCAACATCATCTCTTATATATTGCATTGGGAGAGATAAGAGCAGGAGCAATGAGCTAGACGAAAACTCTCATCGTCTATAATGGTTTTTGTAACCAGGCACACTTTGCCCTGTTTTTACTGTCTGGAAAATAGAGACAAAAAATTGAAACCTCAGTACAGATAGATTGTAAGGAATAGCAAGAAGGAAAAATAAAAATGAAGCACTTAGTTTTCTTTGAAGTGCTATAAGGTGGTATCATATTTTATTTTATGATTCTATTTATGTATTTGACAGACAGAGATCACAAGCAGGCAGAGAAGCAGGCACAGAGAGAGGAGGAAGCAGGCTTCCTGCTGAGCAGAAAGCCGGATGTGGGGCTCGATTCCAGGACCCTGACTGAGATCGTGACCTGAGCGGAAGGCAGAGGCTTAACCCTCTGAGCCACCCAGGCGCCCCAGGTGGTATCACATTTTAATTATGTTCTTTTCACAAAATAAATAGCAAAAAGCAATCGATAAACTTAGGGACATAATTCACATAATGTAAACTTGGCCAGAGTTTGGTTTGAGGCAAACTGCAAATTGAAGCTTTAGCATTGCCCCTTTGTGAATATTGCCCAGTGCCTTGACTGAGTGATTAATGCAGTGACCTCCATCAGGAGGCGGCAACAAGAGCAGACACAGGGTCAAGTAGCAACGACATTGTTTTCTAACTCAAGGATGCTGGATATCTGCACCATCAGATTGTCTTATCTTCAGTAAATTAGGAATAATCAACCTTTTTCAGGTTACCTCAGAATTGTTTTAAGACTTAATATAATAATAATGGTAATAATAATAAAATTGTACACATCTTTCTTCTTTGTAGAGAAAGCAGTGATAGGAACAGAGTGAGACAAAGGGTTAAGATTACCTGATGGAAACCTCTTTGAGGAGCTGCCGTGAGAGGGACTGCAGTGGAAAAGGATACAAATAAGCAGCAATCAGCAGTTTAGTTACATGATGCTGGGCTTAATCACTAGTAATAGAAGTGCATAAGTATTGATGAGGAGATCTGAGAAGCTAATGGAAGGCTCAGTCTTCCCATGAAGTCACAGTGGTAGGGGTGGCACGTTGTTGTGGAAAGAAGAAGGGTTCGAGGTAAGGTGGGCCTGCATTGGAATCCTGCTTCGGTGAATTACTGGGAGCTGTCTGTGCTTGCTGGGTCTCAACATCTTTTTAAGTAACCTGGGGATCATAACACTCAACTTATGGGAGGCTGTGAGAATCAAAAGGAATAATGCCCATACGGTGCTTAACCTGCAGTAAGCAGTCTGTAAATACAGCTGATTGTTAATCCCTTGTGACTGGATGTTCCCAGTTCCCTGTTCCTCTCCTCATGGGTTGTACTTAGTCTTTTTTTTCTTAAATTTTTATTGTTATGTTAGTCACCATAAAATACATCATTTGTCTTTGATGCAGGGTTCCAAGGAAACTTGGAAACAGATCACCAAGTTTCCATAGCAAAGTTTATCATTTCCTATTACCATCAGTCAACATTCCCTGTCTATTTTGCTACAAGGAAAGGAGATACATTAAATGTCCAAGGAATAGTATTTTGGATTAAGTTCTTCAAGTTGGTAGAAAAACTTATTATAAATCTGTTGACCCAATCCCTGACCATGTTGACTTCATCATTGCTTGCATCTCTCATTACTTTTCAGTTACTATATACTATTAGGAAAGTGTATTGGAAATAACGGAAGGAAGGAAACCTCACCTCTCTTTTTCTCTTACACAATCTACTTTAAAAATGAAAGTTTTGCTTTTATATGTTTTTAACAGATATATTGTGGACTTACTTTAAATGGAATGTATTTGTGACAGTATTACAAATGTCATTCAAAAACACCCCCTGGGAGCACCTGGGTGGCTCTGTGGTTAAGCATCTGCCTTTGGCTCAGGTCATGATCCCAGGGTCCTGGGATAGAGCCCTGCATCAGGCTCTCTGCCTAGCAGGAAGCCTGCTTCTCCCTCTCCAACTCCCACTGCTTCTGTTCCCTCTTTTGCTGTGTCTTTCTCTGTCAAACAAATAAAATCTTAAGAAAGCAAGACCCTCTAACTTGGATGGTGGAATTTTATGAGATGTATATACGGATAATCATGTATGTTAAAAAAAAAATCTAGATGGAACTAAATAATTTTCAGGGTATACTATTTGGCATACCTAAAATCCTTCTATAAAAATGTAATTTTGAGAGGCACCTGGATGGCTCAGTCATTAAGCATCTGCCTAAGGCTCAGGTCATGATCCCAGGGCCCTGGGATTGAGCCCCGCATCAGGCTCCTTGCTCAGCGGAAGCCTGTTTCTCCTTCTCCCACTCCCCCTTGCTTGTATTCCCTCTCTCAATGACATTCTCTCTCTGTCAAATAAATAAACAATATCTTAAAAAAAAAAAGATAAAAAAAATGTAATTTTGAGAGTGCCTGAGTGGCTCACATTGTTGAGCGGTTGACTTGATTTCAGCTCAGGTCATGATGTCAGGCTCCTGGGATCGAGTCCCGTGATGGGCTTCCCCACTAGGGGAGGATTTTCTCTCCCTTTGCCCCTCCCCCACTAAAAATAAATCTTTAAAAAATGTTATTTTGATTTAATTCCAATTTAATTAATAAAGTTATGAAGAATGCTTAGTTTATATAAAGGTATATGTTTGTGGGGAAAAACAGACTTTTCATGTAGTAAACACTTGGTTTTGTAACTCTTAAGCATCTATTCTCCTATCTTCTATTAAATCAGTCCCATTACCATGTTCTTCTTGAGGAAAGACAAAAAAGACAATAATGCAATGTGGTGGTAGTGTCTGTTGAGATGGCCTGCCTTCCCTGAGCCAAGGCAAGAACATGTGGCCTAAGGCAAACCGATTGGATTCAATCTCCTGTGATTTTGAAAGATGAATAAAATAATGCCAATGTAGGGGGGGACAATGGAAGCCAATTTATCTAACTGTCAGTATCCTGACAATTAGGTAATTCCTCTTACTTTGTTATGTCACTAAGGACCAAAGTCTCTATTTTATTCCCATATTCATAGGGTATAGACTCATCTTGTTCAGCGGCCTCCTCCTGTGGTCTCAGGATGGGTGCTTAGCTCCCAGTTTTGCAACATAATACCATTCTGTAGACTGGCAGTTTGATCAAGGCTCAGCTAGACAGCTCACCTCTGCTGCAGTGGTACCAGCTGAGCTTGGTCATGTGGCAAATACATAAACACATGTCGACTATAATTATACTGCTGTAGATTTGCGAATATTCTGATTTGGTATTTCATAAATCTTGGAAAATATCCCCAATACAACCCTCTACTAATTTGTAGTCATCCCTTTTGAAGTGGTACTTTAGTATCAGAGCGTATTTCTAGTGAATTTTTTGGTAGCAATTTCGGAGGGAAAAGAAAAACATCTTTTTTCTATCACAAATCCCTTATTGTATCTTACTTTATGTTTCTCTTCATACAGAATCCCCTCCAGCTAGTACAGCTGTAGCTAAAATTGTTTGCTTGATGCTGCACTGGGATTTTGCTTTTTCACTCTCTTGTGCCCCCTTATGCCTAAGATAAGGGGGTCTTCATTAAATGTTTGTTGAATTAATAATTAAAAATAGATTAAATGACAGAAGGCAATTGCTATGATATAAGCAGTAGAGAGTGGTTATTTTAAACAACACTGACATAGGCATGATTCCTGCAAAAGGAGAGGAAATGTATGGTTGAGATTAAGAAGAATGAGGGATAGCAGGATATGAGCTGCATATTAAAAATACTGCTGTCTTGGGATTCATAAGATTTGGCTCCAGGGGTTATGAGGATGACGCAGGCACATATCTTGACAGTGAACAATCAACATTTTTTGTTGTATTTTTTTGTATGGTAGGAAATTCATTCAGGCACCACTGTCCTTGGTAAGAACACAAAAGTAGAAACTGTTTCTACTCTTGGTGCAGCCCAGTAAGAAGTATATTAAATTTGTAGCCTCGTAGTAATAGAAGGACCTAAATTTATCTTTCAGTCTAATTTGTCCATTGTAAATGAAAAGATGAAAGTAGGGAAAGGTTCAACTCACCCATACTATTTTAATCACATCTACTAATGATGTATTCTGTATTGTCTTAAATCAATTGCACATGTTTGATGCTCTCAGCAATTCTATGACATGATTCTCAATTTATGTATCAGGTAACTGAAATTCAGCAAGGTTAGGTAACTTGTCCAAGGTCACTGCTATGCTTCTCATCAGCGATAGGGCCTAGCTCTGTTGACTTCCAGCCTAGTACTCACTCCACAGCACTGACAACCAGTACCTGGACCTCGGAAACAGCCTACATGGGAATCTGGAGCCCAGGAATTGGGTAGAAAGGTTTGGGTGGCCTCTATGTGTAGGTTATAACATATACTTATATGCTTTTATTAAGATTATCATGTCCTATTAATTTAACAGCTTTAAATAATATGCTTAGTGTTGACAAATGTAAATGTAAATGGCAAGGGAGAAAAACCATGAAACTATACCCGATGAAATAAGTTATTTTAAGCTAGACCAGTAATTGCATTCTAATCAGGATGAAAAATAATTGACATGCCTAATGTAGCATAAGCAGGTTGGTGGGGGGTAAGGAATATCAGGATTTAATAGCTACAATGATGTCCTTTTCTGTCTCTCTCTAAATACGGGTGAGAGCACAGAGTATAAAGGTATGGCCACGGTGTACCTAAGAGGTCACAAGAGACTGACAGTGCTCCTACAAAAAGAGCCAGAACTGCGTGGGAAAGAGTGCCCTTCACTGTCGTCTTATCCACTGATTCTGGTTAATACATCAAATGTCTGCAATAAGTTCGGCAGAAAGCCTCTCCAGGATTCTATGGTCAAAGCTAGGATTATTCATTAATTCATTTGTGCATGTATTTATTCAATTTGTTACCATGATGGAGCGCATACGATGGGTAAGTTGCAATTATGTGAAAGAAATATGGCAAATGTTCTGAAAGACTACCAGACATGCCCTTTCAAAGAAACAGAGTCAGAATATGTTGGAACATAATTAGAGTAGATTAGACTAACTTTAGTTCCTCCTCTTTCTAAAAATAAAAGCTTCATTTTTCCACATTGTTTTATGTAATTAGTTTCCTAGCCAGAAGTGTTTTATTTTTGTTCATTGGCCTCTAATTTACCAGCCTCTCTTCTAAGACAGCATTTTTTAGTATCTTCCTAACTACAATGGAATGGCTATACTGTGCTTAATGGACATGAGCTTTAAAAAATAATGTCACTTCTGAACACTTAATGAGATTCACAATTAAGAAGCCATTGAGGTTCAAGGTCTTACAAAAAAAAAAAAAGGACATTTTCCTAATCATAACGTAGCCATCTAAGTTGTTAGTAATCCAAGTAGTCCATTTCTTCTAATTTACAGCTCAAAGACATGAGGGTACTCCTATTTCTTCCTGACCTTGAAATGATTCAAAATATGAAAATCTGTTTGACTGCCATCACAGAAAACTACTATATAATATGCTTAGTGTTTACAAATGTAAATGTAAATGGCAAGGGAGAAAAATCATGAAACTATACCTGTGTGTGTGTTCGTGGTTGTGTATATATTTCTATAAAATAATAAATTAGTATAGCATATATGATACAGATAAACTATATCTGTATCTAAATATAGTAAAGTGTATCTGTATTTAAACTGTATCTGTATCTATATGTATCAAACCAAATAGATATACTATATATACATATATAATGGTTTGTGTGATAGGTGTCTAACAGACATTTCACATATTGAATTATGTCAATCATAAGATATTGTATATATATCTTCTATACTATATACATAATATAGCATTTATATGTACATCTGTTATGATATATAATATATATGATAGTAGAATAGATATATATTAATGTACATAATTATTTTTAATTATTAATATGATAATTTGAGAAGAAAAATCACTATTTTTAAAGAGTGAATCAACACACATAGGAATTCTGTTTTCAGTGTAGACTAGTAATAATGAAAAGGCCAATTATATTTATTTTCTGTTTGAGAAATAAAGAGAACTCAAACAATCCTTTTAAAATTATGCCCAATGGAATGCACGTTACTTAGGCAGTTACCATGAGTATACTCCTGGTAATTTTCTATTCAGGAAGCTCACAGAGATTGCAAAGATGTGTC
Source organism: Mustela erminea (assembly GCF_009829155.1). Classification (NCBI taxonomy): domain Eukaryota; kingdom Metazoa; phylum Chordata; class Mammalia; order Carnivora; family Mustelidae; genus Mustela; species Mustela erminea. Next base: position 14,578,800 of record NC_045629.1, on the reverse strand, counting down.
TCCAGTCCTTCAAGAAGCCTAACTAGAATACTAGACTCTTGCTATGGGGGAAAACAGGATCTTGAAGGTAGGAACTTTCAGTGGAAAGTCCTGTCCCCAAGAATTGTCTTCCTGTTATAAGAGGCTTATTCTAATTTGTAGAGGATCCTAAATACCTCATCCAGGACAAATATCATTCCTATCAAAATACCCAAGAGATATATTCAAATTTGAGCTAATGTCTAGCTGTCTTCCACAGTGGACTCAGGACTTCACTTTACTGTTTTGGACTTCTCTTCAGGTTCTCAGCCAGCTTGGACTTATTATCTACAAAAGGCTTAGCATTAACGTTGGTAACACTTTGGCACACACTGCTTGAAGCATTTGGTTGTGTGGTTGACATTATAAATGGCTAATACTTTTTAATATATTGTTGCTTGGCTACTTTTATTTGGTTTTTAGAATGGTGCCAGAAATTTACTGTGCTATTAAAATATATGTGTGGAATGAGAGTAACATTTAGACAGGGTCATTTTTAGAATAATGGATGAAATACATGCCATAATGTAGGATCTCTGGGCTTTGCCAAAGAAAGATAGTGAGTTATAGTCCTTCTTCTTGAGTATTGTAATGTTCCTTAAATTTTTTTTTTATTTATGCATCCTGTAGTTTCTGTCCTCATCTTACTCAACTTCACTTTAAACACAATGTTTCAGTTATTTCATAACAATGTTTCTATTATTTCATTCTTTTCCCCTACAGATTCTGTTGGGTCTGTTATCAAAGGAACGAGACTGAGACAGTGAAAGTTATGCAAAGCCTTATTCTATGTCAAGCATTAGAAGTCAGATTGACTGGCCAGGGCAGCCTCCGAAGAGAGTGATCCCCTCCCTTTGGTCTTACAGGCTAGTTTTATAGGGCACAACTGCAGACCTCTATGTATGTGGCTTTGGCTGATTGGATGTCTCCTACCTGTGTGTTTTAGTAACGGTTACCTGGAACCGATACTAGTAACTGCTGAGGTATTTATTAAACAACAAAATAGCCTTGTTTTAGGTATGTGTTTTAGCAACGGTTACCTGGAACTGGTATCAGTAACTACTGAGGCATTTATTAAACAACAAAATGTCTACCTAGGCAACATGGAGTCACTTTGGCTAAGTAGGCCCACGCAGGCCCTAGGGGTTTAACAGGTTTTAACGTGGAATCGACCCCAACATTTTCTCCAACGAAATATAAACTTTTTAAATTAGTATATTCAGTTGCTCTGCCCTTGCCTCATTACAGACTCTCCAACACCCACACACCCACACACACACACACAAGGCATCAACACTCTTTGACTTCTTTATATTCCTTCCCCTAAATGCCTTGTTTAGTTATCTTAATCAATCTATTCTTCGTCATGTACAAGTGTGAAATCTGTCAGTTACTGCTACATAAAAAATAACCTCAAAACTTCATGGCTTAGAACAATAAGCATTGTTTTTCACCTCCTAAGTTAGTGAGTCGGCAGGAACTGAACTTCAGGCTGCAATCACTGCAATGGATCATTTTCACATGTCTCTCATGCTGGTCCTGGGATTATCAGGCTAGCTGGCATATTTTTCTCATAAAATGGCAAAAATACCAGAAAATAAGCCCTATTGTGTAAGGTCATTTCAAGCCTCTGCTTGTGTGACAGTTGAAATCAGTACATTGCCTGGTTAGGTTCCCTTTCAAAGCTTAGTAATACCCAAAGACACTAAAACACATGAGAAAGGCAACAGGATAAGAAACAAGGAACACTAGATCTACAAAACAACCAGAAAACAATAACAAAATGCAAGAGTAAATCCTTACCTATCAGTAATTACTTTAAATGTGAGTGGATTAAATTCTCCAATTATAAGACATAGAATGGCTAAGTGATTGAAACAAATAGTGGTGCCTGGGTGGTTCAGTCAGTTAAGCATATGACTCTTGATTTCAGCTCAGGTCATAATCTCAGGGTTGTGAGATTGAGCCCCACATCAGTCTCTGTACTGGGCGTGGAACCTGTTTAAGTTTCTCTCTCCTCCCTCCCCTCTAAAAACAAACAAACAAAACAAAATCCAACACTATGCTTCCTATAAGAGACTCATGTTAGACCTAAAGACACATGTAGACTGAGAGGGAAGGGATGGAAAAAGACATTTCAAAACAAATGATAACAACAAAAAAAGGATAGCTAACCTTTTATCAGACTATTTATAATCTTTAAGCGAAAAATGGCAGGGGTGCCTTGGTGGCTCAGTTGGTTAAGTGTCTGTCTTCAGCTTAGGTCATGTTCCCGGGGTCCTGGGATCCAGCCCACATCCATCAGGCTCCCTGGGCAGTGGAGAGCCTGCTTCTCTTTCTCCCTCTACCCTTCCCTGTCACTCATGCTCACATGCTGTCTCTCTCAAAATAAATAAATATTTTTTAAAAACTAAAAATGGCAAAAAGGAGACAAAGAAGGTTATTATATAATGATAAAAGAGTATATACATCAAGAAGATATAACAATTATAAATATTTATGCATCCAGCATTAGAACACCTAAATATAGCAAAAGCTAACAGATTGAAAAAGAGAAATAAACAGTAATACAATAACATTTGGGAACTTTAATACCACACTTTCAACAATAAATAGATCATCCAGATAGAGAATCAATAAAAAGATAGTGAGGTGTGGGGGCGGGGATGCCTGGGTGGCTCAGTTGGTGAAGCACCAGCCTTTAACTCAGGTTATGATACTGGGGTCCTGAGACGGAGCCCTGCATTGGGCTCCCTGCTCAGTGGGAAGTCCGCTTCTGCCCCGACTGCCTACTCATACTCTCTCTGTTTCTCTCTCAAATAAATAAATAAATAAATAAATAAAATCTTTAAAAAAAAAAAAAGAGAGAGACAGTGGGTTTGAACAACACTGTAGACAAAATAGACCTATCAGTCATACACAGAACATTCTTTCCATCAACAGCAGAATATACATTCTTCTCAAGCACACTTGGAACATTTTCTAAGATAAACGAAATGTTGGACTATGAAACAACCTTGGCAAATTCGAGAAGATTGAAATCAGACCAAGAATCTTCTCTGACCACAATGGTAAGAAACTAGAAATGAATGACAAGAGGAAAACTGAAAAATTCATAAACACCTGAATATTAAGCAATACCCTTCTGAACAAACAGTGGATCAAAGAAGAAATTTAGAAAGAAATACAGATGGTTTCTTGAGACAAATGGAAATGAAAACACAACTTTCCAGAAATAATGCAATCCAGTAAAAGCAGTTCTTTTTTTTTTAAAGACTTTATTTATTTATTTGATAGGCAGAGATCACAAGTAGGCAGAGAGGCAGGCAGAGAGAGATGAGGAAGCAGGCTCCCTGCTGAGCAGAGAGCCTGACGTGGGGCTTGATCCCAGGACCCTGGGATCATGACCCGAGCCGAGGGTGGAGGCTTTAACCCACTGAGCCACCCAGGGGCGCCAGCAAAAGCAGTTCTAAGGGAGAAATTCGTAGCAATAAGCATCTACATTAAGAATTAAGAAGGAGGGCGCCTGGGTGGCTCAGTGGGTTAAGCCGCTGCCTTCGGCTCAGGTCATGATCTCAGGGTCCTGGGATCGAGTCCCGCATCGGGTTCTCTGCTCCGCGGGGAGCCTGCTTCCTCCTCTCTCTCTCTCTGCCTGCCTCTCTGCCTACTTGTGATCTCTCTGTGTCAAATGAATAAATAAAATCTTTAAAAAAAAAAAAAAGAATCAATAAGGATCCCAAATAAGCAATGTAATGCTACACATTTAGGAACTAGAAAAAATGTCAACTGAATCTAAAGTTAGCAGAAGAAAGGAAATAATAAAGATTAGAGCAGAAATAAATGAAATAAAGAACAGGGAAATAATTGAAAAGATTAACCAAACTAAGACTTAGTTCTTTGAAAAAATTGACAAACTCTTAGCTAGGCTAACCAAGGAGAAAAGAGAAAGGACCCATATAAAAAAAAAATTATAAATGTAAAAAGAGACATTACAATTGATTACATAGAAATTCAAAGGATCCTAAGAGACAACTGTAAGCAACTGCTGGCATATAGCCAACAAATTAAACAACCTAGAAAAATGGGAAAATCCTTAGAAACATAACTTAGCAAGACTGATAAAGGAGAAATAGGAAGTCTGAACAGACCAATTACTAGTAGCGAGATTGAATCAGTAATAAAAAAAAAAAAAATCCTCCAATAAAGAACAGCTCAGAAGCAGATGATCTCACGAGTGAGTTTTACCAAACATTTAAAGAATCAATACCAATTCTTTTCAAACTGCTTCAAAAAATTGAAGAGGAGGGCCCTTGTTTTATGAGACTAGCATATCCCGATACCAAAATCAGAAAAGAACACTGTTAGAAAATAAAATTACAGGCAAACATCCCCGATGAATATAAATGCAAAATTCTCAGTGAAATAATAACAAACCAAATTCAGCAACATATCAAAAGTATCATTCACTATGATAAAATGGGATTTGTACCTGGCTGCAAGGATGTTTCAACATATACAAATCAATCAATCAGTGTGATTTCATTAAGAAAATGGAAACAAGAAGCATATGATCATCTCAGTAGATATAGAAAAAGCATTTGACAAAACTTAACATATATCCATAATAAAAACTCTTAACAAGTTAGACAAAGAAGGAATGTATCTTAACATAATAAAGTCCTCGTAAGACAAGCCCACTGCTAACATCGTACTCGATGGTGAAAGAAGCTTTTGCTTTCAGATCAGGAACAAGAAAAGCTGCCCACTCTCACCACTCCTATTCATTATGGTACTGGAAGTTCTGGCTAGAGCAATCAGGCAAGAAAAGGAAATAAAAGATCAAAATGGGAAGGGAAGAAGTAAAATCATCTCTATATCTAATCAGTGATTCAGTAAAGCTGCAGTTTTTGCAATATAAAATTTACATTAAAAAATCAATAGCATTTCTCTATAGTGACAGCAAAATTTGTGAAAAAAAATTGATCCCATTTAGAATAGCATTAAAACAAATAATAATAAATTTAAGGAAGTGAAAGATCTCTTTGCTGAAAACTACAAAACACTGATTAAAGAAATAATATAAGACATAAATAAGTGGAAAGCTATCCTGTGTTCATGCATTCATCTTCATAAACTGTTAATATGTCAGGACTACTAAAGACCATTTATAGATTCATTGCAATTACTATCAAAATTCCAATGGCATTTTTACAGAAGTAGAAAAAATACTCCTGACATTTTTATGAAACCATGAATACCCATTCATGAGACCGTGAATACCCAAAGAAATCTTGAGAAAGAGAAGAATAAAGCAAGAGGTGCCCCACTTCCTGATTTCTAGCTATACTCTAAAGCTATAATCATCAAAATGGCATGGTACTGGCATAAAAACAACAGTGGAACAGAATTGATAGCCCAGAAATAAACCCAAATACATACAGTCAAATAAATTTGAGAAGGGATCCAAGAACACCAAATGGAGAAAAAACAGTTTCTTCAAGAAAATTGTGCTGTGATAATGGGATATTCGCATGTAGAAGAATAAAACTGGAACCATATCATATACCATTCACACAGATTAACAAAGAATGGACTAAAGACTTATATGTAAGATCTAAAACCATAAAACCCCTAGAAGAAAACAAGAACAAAGCTTCTTGACATGGGTCTTGATAATGATCTGTTGTATATGACATATAATGGGCAAGCAATGGAATAAAAATAAACAAGTGGAACTACATCAAACTAAAAAGCATCTAAAGAGCAATAGAGAACATCAACTAGGTTAAAAGACATCCTACAGAAAAAATATTTGCAAACTATATATAATATGGGGTTAATATCCAAGTTAATATAAAGAACTCTTACAACTCTTTATTTTTTATAGAACACCAAATAACCCAACTAAAAAATGGGCAAAGGACCTGATTAGACATTTCTCCAAAGACGATATTTAAAAAGCCAACAGGCCAAATGAAAGGTCAGTTTTAATATTAGGGAATTGCAAATTGAAACTACAATGAAATATCATTCATGCCTATTAGAATGGCTGTCACTAAAAAGACAAGAGATAATAAGTGCTGGGATGTGAAGAAAAGGGAGCCCTTGTACACTTTTGGTGGCTTATAAGTTGACAGAGCCATTCTGAAAAACAGTATGGAGGATCCTCAAAAAATTAAAACTAGAACTACCAAATGATCCAGCAATGCCATTTCTGTAAACATATCCAAAGAAAAACACCAAATAGAAAATACATCTGCACTCCCATCACCCCCATGTTCATAGCAGCATTATTTACAATTGTCAAAACATGGAGACATTCTAAGTGTCCACTGATGGATGAATGGATAAAGATGTGAGGTAGGGGTGTGTGTGTGTGTGTGTGTGTTTTGGTATATATAATGAAATATTACTCAGCCATAAAAAAATGAGAAAATCCTATTCGTGACAACATGGATGGAACTTGAAGGCATTATGCTAAATTAAATAAGTCAGAAAGACAAATACTGTATGATCTCACTTATATGTGGAATATAAAAACAAGAATTCATAGAAAAAGAGATCAAATGTATGGTTACCAGAGGTGCAGGGTAGAAGCAGGAAGAATTGAAGAAAGTCCGTCAAAAGGTGTAAGCACCCAGCTATAAGATAAACAATACTTGAGATGTAATGTACAGCGTGATCCATATAGCTAACAGTGCTATTTGATATATAAGAATGTTGTTAGGAGAGTAAATGCTAAGAGTTCTCGTCACAAGGGGATTTTTTTCTTCTTTTTTTAATTGTATCTATTTCAGAAGATATATGTTAGCTAGACCTTTTGTGCTAATAATTTCACTATAAATGTAAATCAAACCATCATGACCTATACCTAAAACTTATACAATGATGTATGTCAGTTCTCAAACCAGAACAAAATATTGAATACACTTAATGCATACTAGAATTGCTACATTTTTAAATCCTGAATATACTAGGTCTAGTGAGTATTCAGAGTGAATTATATTGCTGATGGGCTCTCTTTTAATGCCAGTGGGATCACAAAATAGTTCAGTCACTTTGGGAGATGGTTTCCATTTTCTTGTGAAGTGAAATATATACCATAAGAAATAGCATTGCCATTCCTAAGAATCATTTGCTTTTATCTAGGATGCAAAAGTAGTTTTGTTCTGGGACACCTGGGTGGCTTAGTTGGTTGAACATCTGACTTTTGGTTTCAGCTCAGGTCATGATCTCAGGGTCCTGGGATAGAGCCCCATGTCAGGCTCTGTGTTCAATAGGGAGTCTGCTTGGAGATTTGCTTTCTCTCCCTCTTCCCCTCCTTCTCCCTGTGCTCCTCATAAATAAGTGAATTATTAAAAAAAAAAAAAAAAAAGGTTTGTTCCTTTGGGGCTTCTCCTTAGAGATGCCTTGTTTGTTTTGCTATCTTTTATTTGTTTTTCAATCCCTCCCCCAATTACTAACTTTGTTTATTCATGTATTTTTCTGTTCTCATTTCTCATGATTTCAAAGCTGCTGATTGCAAAGTTATCGATGTAGCTCTTCTTTTAGAGTCAAACTATATTCTACTCTCTCTTACCTCTGCCTGTTATGCAAAAATGTGTGTTAATGGTACTGTGTGTACTGTGTGCCATCAACTAGACCAAAAGCCTGTGGTCCTTACAAATAGTCTTATTGTCATGATCCTTCATTCTTTTTTGACTGCTGGAGATATATTTTATGATTGCTTATTTAGAAGGTGAAATACCGAGATTTCTCTGGCAAACAGAAGCTGCTGGTTTCAACTCTTTGTTGGCTAAAGTAAGTGCTGTTACATGTGTGTATAATATAGTCATCTGCTTCAGGAAACATCTTTAATATTTCTTCATGGTATAAATATGCTGAATGGTGAGTCACATCTGACATACACCATTTTTCACAGTGGATGCATTTTACATGCTGGAAAAACTTAATTAAATATGACATCTAAGTTGAAGAGAGTTAATGTTTCAATTTGTAGAGTTCATTGTTTGGTGGCCATGCAGGTCTACCTGAAGACTGCCATGTCCGGGGTCACATAGTCAGTACACAGGGTAATATATCTTCCCTCGCTTCCTCTTTTTGTTTTTTATATCTTTCTCACCACTGCCTTCTGACATTTCACTAAGTCTTCATCATACTGACTAAAAAAAGGAAAACAAAAACCCAAACAATCCACAATGAAAAAATTCCATGATGCGTTTCTTTTCCATCTGTTCTTTGATCACTGACAAAAATCACAAATAAAAAGGCTTCAGTTCTTTACTACATCTTCATCACCCGGTACTCTTGAAGACTTGTTTTTGAGCTTAACAGTCTCTGGTACCTGAAGGATGCTGCTCTTTTGGAGTCTCCAATAAATCCCTACTTGCAAAATCCAAGTGCCTCTTCCCGGATCTGACACTAAGGTAACTTTCTGCAGTAGTTGACATTGCTGACCACTCCTTCCTTCTGCACATTGCTACTTCTTGGCTTCTTTGTAATCTCTTCACTCTTGTTCTGTGAGTTATCAGCCTTCTCTATGATCTCTGTCCCTTCATCTATCTTTTCGATGTAACTTTCTCCAGGTTATATCTCGATCTCTTACATGCTCTCCCAGCTGAAACTGCGGCCACCAGAGTTGCAATTTTCACCTCCCTTCAAATGATTCTATCTCTGTATTTCCAGCCTGTTTCTTCTCTTAGACACAACACTTAATATTTGCAACCCCTTTCTACACAGGGATTTTTGTTAACTTATCCCTACACTCAACATGTTCAGAATGAAATTGGGCAATGAGGAACATTGCCTTCAGACTGAGACAAATCTGGCTTAAAATTTTGCCCTGACCACTTATCTTCTGTGCGCCTATGGATTAGACACTTAAATGGTAAATACAGCTATCATTTGGGGGGAAAGCACTCTACTCTGCATTACTGTGAGGATATGTAACTCACTGCCTGAAATAAGGTGGCACTCAGTATGTAGGAGTATTCTGTTACTATCCCCTCTTTAATGCCTCTTTCTCTTACTGGAACTCTGTATCCCTTAGTAGCATCATTGTAACACTATAGCAGTTTCTTCTTATTCTATCTTCATATTCTATTGGTAGTCAAGTTATGTTGACTGTATTTTTTTCATTTTGTCTTATATATGTATACTTGTCTTTCTCTGCCTTGGTTCTTACTATCCATAACTCACGTTATTGCAAAACTTACCAATTGTTTCTTTTGCTTTCAGTATCTCATTGCTCCAAATCATCCTTCATACTGTCATTGACATTATTTTGCATGCTTCATACTGTCATTGACATTTTTTTTTTCTAAGGAACAGCAATAAGGCCTTTACATTTTCCCTCAGATTGCTTCAGTGGCTCCTAATTGCCTGAAGTATAATGACCAAAAATCTTAAATAAGCATTCATAGTCCTTCTTAGTCTGATTTTTAGTTATCTTTCTTGTTTCATTTCTTACTGCTAGTCTTCATAAACTCTCCCCTCTAGCCAGATAGGTTAACTAACTGACCTCCAAAAAAGCTCAGTAAAGCAAGCTCAGTGCATTTCCTCCCTTGCAAGGTCTCTCTTCCCTTAATAAATTCCACACAACTGCTTGTGTGGAATTAGACACAACTAATAATTGTGTCATAACTGTAACACTTGTGTAATAACTGTGACATAACTGTAATAAATTAGACACAATTGCTCCCTCCTCAGGATTCATGTAACATGTTGCTTATATCTCTGTTAAGTGCTTTATTTTTTTCCTTTTTCTTTTATATTGTTGTTAGGCTTGAGTATCTTTACTACAGTCTGAGTCCACTGGAAGCAAAAATGGCAAGGCAATAAAGCTAGCAAAACAAAGAAAAGTAGAAACTCAGGACTAAGAAAAAGAACAACCCCAACATTATGGCCCAATATAATTGCTGTGATTATTGCCAAACATGCTCTGAACTTTTTTTTTAATTGAACTATAATTAATATACAATGCTATATTAATTTCAGGTGTACAACATATTGATTCAACAATTCTGTATATTACCCAGTGCTCACCATGATAACTATAGTCACCGTATAACATTATAACAGTATTATTGACAATATTCCTTATGCTGTACTTTTCATCTTCATGACTTACTTATTTTATAACTGGAATTTTGTACCTCTTAACCCTCTTTATCTATTTCACCCATCCCCTCTCTGTCAACCACCAGTATGATAATCTAATAATCTCTGTATTTAAGAATCTGTTTGTTATGTTTTATTTTTAGATTCCACTCTAGTAAAATCATATGTCTTTTGTCTTTCTCTGTCTGCAACAAAAGCAGTTCTAAGAGAGAAGTTTATAACAATACAAGACTACTTCAAGAAACAAGAATTCTAAAATTTATATGGACTCACAAAACACCCCAAATAGCCAAAGCAATCTTGAGAAAGAAGAACAAAGCTGGAGATATCACAATTCTAGATTTCGAGATAAACTACAATGCTGTAGTAATTAAAACAGTATGGGACTGGCAGGAAAATAAACACATTGGTCAATGAAACAGATTAGAGAGCCCAGAAATGAATGCATGTTTGTATGGTCAATTAATCTATGACAAATTAGGCAAGAACATACAATGGGCAAAAGGCAGTCTCCTCACAAGTGTTGCTGGGCAAACTAGACAGCTATATGCAAAAGAATGAAACTAGATGACTTTCTTAACACCGTATATAAAAATAAACTCAGAATTGATTAAAGACCTAAATGTGAGATGTGAAACCATAAAAATCCTAAAAGAAAACATAAACATAACAAAACATAAAGTAATCTCTTTGACATGGGCCTTTGCAAATTTTTCTAGATATGTCTCTTCAGGCAAGGGAAACTAAATAAATAAAAAATAAACTTTTGGGACTATAACAAAATTAAAAGCTCTAAACTTCTAGCTGAATAAAATGCAATTATTCATTTCATAAATACATTTTGAATGTCTTCCTTTAGTCTTGCACCATGCTAGATACTGGGGATACAAATGCATAGTTCATGGAGAATTTAAAGTAGCAACTTAGATACCCCAAATTTTCTGAGAAAAAAAAACCACTATTCTTCATAAGAAGTAAAATTTCTCTCAATACTAATGTTTGAGAGAGATTTATTATTTTGAACCTTATAACGGGGTCATTGAAAAAAAATGAATAGAAGCCTCAGCAGTTCTCTTCACAAAAATATGGAAGCAAAGATCCATATCACTGTTAAAAAAGCTATTTGTATCACTATATTTTATGTAATATTCAGAAGCATTAGTGTCTTAGTTCATCACTGTTTTCATTAAATGTATAGCCAAACTATTGACAACAGTGTCTTTGACACATTAATCAAATTGTGTCTATCCATTTAGCTTATGTTTAAGCACTAAGTAATACTTAACTGGCAGCTTTTATTATAGGCATTTCTCAAAGTATTGTGTGTATTAGTGACTATGACTACTAATTAACTATTCAAATATGTAAACTTGATAAAATAAGTCTGCACCCACCTCTTGGAACAAATATGTCTTACTTTGCCTTAAATTTGTAATTGTGTGTGTATCTTTAATTTAGAACATGAGCATTTTTCTCTGACTTTCAGTGTTGGTCTTTGGAATCAGAAGAGTAAGCTGGTGTGTTCTGGTAGGTTTCTCCCCTGAATGTCTCCCCTGAAGGTCTGAATGTCCTTCTTAGGGATTATCTTCATTACCTAACCCCCACTTTCTTTCTAGTTTTCTACATCTCCTCACCTAATGTGTAATAGATTATGGATTGAAACTAGTCTATTTCTTTGATTGAAGCAAAGTGAAACAATAATAATAACATCTACAAACAGTGATTAGCTCTTATAACAACTGACTTTCATTCTTACAGTAAGATGTATTTAGTTGTGAATAAGCTCCTTATGTGATTTCCTGAATAATGATAATTTTGCACTGTGTGAATGATTTTCCATTGTTTGCCAAAGCATCTGAGTGATTAGAAGACATATTGCTTTTGAGTCTACTTGCTTCACTTTACAAAATTTTAAGAATCTTGGATACTGTAGATAAAAAATCCAGATGCGTGAAGATTTTTGATTTGAGTCTTGAATGTGAACAAAACATAACATGCTTCTTCTAGATATGAGTTACTCACTGGGACTTATTTAAAACCCACACAGGCACTGCATCAGCAACTGTTTAGTTCTGTGCACACAGCAAGAATTCAATAAATGCTGAATACATAAATAAAAGAAGTATTTTCTACTCTTTTTTTCCCTTGTCACCTTCATATTCTTGCCAATGGAAGTCACATGGAATCTGAAATCAGGTAGAAATAATTGACACTGATGATCCGATAACACTAGTATAGTCATACATGCCATCTTTGGAGCTAATGCCCATACTAAGACATCCTTTATTGTTCTAAAGAATACAGCATACTAGTTCTTTTTCTGATCTAATAATAGTAATATAAATATTATAATATTTATAATAACTATTAATGTTTTAAATAATTAAATTAAGTTATTAAAATAATTAATAGTAATATTAAAATTATACTCCACTAGGTGGGAATAGTAAGCTTAACAATAGATTTCTTTTTTGTTTGCTTTTTAGTAGAAGGGGAATTGCCCACTAATTAGATGAAGGACACAATATTAATACTATTCTTTCTTTCTTCAACTATCTCTTGTTTACATGTTACAGCCACAGTTAAAACAAATTAGTCTGCATATTAAAAGCTTGATGGAATTTTAAACAGTCATGATGCCTGTATTAGACTGCCCATTGCAAATATCACAAAGGGTATAACTTGCAGGAGGATCCATGAAAGAGGTGGGAGGTGGAGTGGTAGTAAAGTGAAGGGATTCTTCCAGCTCATGTATCACTGCTTATAAAATGCCAAGGTTCACCTTCATGGCAAAAAGTACTAAAAAGACATCTTCACATGTGCAAGACAGGATCTGTTGAGAAACGTAACTAAATTACAATTTTGTTAATCAGGCTTACTAAAGGAAAATGATAAGTCATTACTTCCAGGGAATAATTCCTCAAATGTCCTATTCCCTAAGAAGCCTCTCTTCAAAGAAGTCATATGATATTAAAGAACATGCACTTGAACCAGAAGCCCTAAATTCCAATTCTGACTCCACCAATTATGATTTGATTTTAGGCAAGATACTTCATTTCATTTTTTGACAAAATGGGAATCCTCTTGGCCCTTCCAACTGAACTCTTAATAGCTTTTCTTCTGCCCTCGGGTTTCTCTACCAACATATCGTAAAAGAAATCCACTCTTGGTCTCAGTCTTTCCAGGTCAAGTTTTCAGACCTGAAAACTTGCTCGTTTTAGCTTCTTCCTATATTTCCAGCTTGCTTTGGGTACCATTTTCTTTCTTGCCCAATCTCACCCCCAGCCCTGTGGAGTTTCATTTTGCTGCACATGTCAAACTCTGACCAAACTCCTAAAGTGTCCATGGCACCTGAAATACCAGCCAGTGACATTCCCTAGGTACCTTGTTTGGGAAAGGACATGCTGTTAACCTAAGAGGCCCAGTTAGATGTATTTGGAGAACCCAGTGGGAGTGTTTTTGGATATGCTTGCTGAATTCTGTAGCATTATACAAAAGTGAACTTCTGACACTGTTTCAGGGATGCACACTAATATGGCTCCTTCACTTTCTTCTCATTCAGTCTTTTAATAGCTTATATATACATATACATATATACCATATGTACCATAATATATGGATATCATATATTATATATATCATAATCAATGTCAGATATAATATATAATGCATGTATAATTAGCATGCATTATATTTTAGTACATAATATTTGCATGGCGTGTCATTTTCTATCATTTCCTTTCAACTTACTTAGCCTGCAGAATTTGAAATGAGTTTCTTGTAAACAATGTACAGTCAGGTTGTGTTTTTTTTAATCCATCTGTCAATCTAAGTCTGTGTATATAGATGTGTATATAGATCATTCTTTTTTTATATATAGGTCATTCTTATTTAAAATAATTACTGATATGTTTGAGCTTAGTCTGCCATTTCATTATATGTTCTATTATGTTCCTTTGGTTCTTATTGCTCTATTTATTTTTTCTTCTTGTCCTAAAGATTATTTGAAATATTTTTAGAATTCCATCTTGGCTTACTTATATTTTGAGTGTCTCTTTGCATAATTTTTATTGGTTGCTTTGGATATTATAATATATATATGTGACTTGTTAGATTCTACTAATATCAGTATTTTGCCACTTAGAGTGGAATGTGGAAACCTAACTTCCACTTAGGTTCCTTTACCATCCCCACATTTAAATATCACCACCTTTGAGAAAGAAGGGCAGAAAATGTATTTGAAGAATAGCTGAAAACTTTCCTAATCTGGACAAGGAAACAGATATCTAGATCCAGGAGACACAGAGAGCTCCCACCAAACGTAACCAAAGGAGGTCTGCACCAAGACACACAGTAATCAGAATGTGAAAAAGTAGTGATAAAGAAAAAAAATATGAAGAGCAACAACAGAAAAGAAGACAGTTACATACAAGGGAAACCCCATAAGGCTATCAGCAGAAAACTTGCAAGCCAGAAGTGAATGGCATGATATATTCAAAGTGCTGAAAGGGAGGAATCTACAACCAAGAATACTCTATCCAGCAAGGCTTTCATTCAGAATAGGAGAGATAAAGAGTTGCTCAGACAAATAAAAACTAAAGGAGTTCATGACCACTAAAGCAGTCCTGCAAGGAATATTAAAAGGAACTCTTTGAGTTGAATGTAAAACCATAAGAGAGAGTATGTAAAGTAAGAAACACGAAAGCAGTAAAAATAAGTTTATTCCTGTAAAAAATTAAAGGAATTTACATAATAAAGGATACTAAGTATGACACCATATACCTAAAATGTGGGGGAATAGGGGTAAAGGATGGATTTGAACTTAAGTGACCATTAATTTAATATAGACTGCTATATGCAGAAAATGTTATATATAAGCTTAATGGTCACTACAAATAAAAAATCAGTAATAGATGTGCAAATAACAAAGTAAAAGGAATCCAAGTATATCACTAAAGAAAACCAGCAAACCAGGAAAGAAAGATAAGAAACGGTTAGAGAAAAGCTACAAAAACAACCACAAAACAAAGAGCAAAATGACAATAAACACATCTCTAAAAATAATTACTTTGAATGTAAATGAACTAAGTGTTCCAATTAAAAGACATAGAGTGACAGAGTGGATAAAAAAATTAAAAAAAAAAACAACAACAAAAACAAGACCCATCTATTTGCTGCCTACAGAAGACTCATTTCAGACTTAAAGATTCCTCAGACTGAAAGGAAATGGAAGACATTTATGGTGCAAACTGATGTCAAGGGAAACCTGGAGTAGCAACACTCAGACAAAATAGACTTTAAAACAGAGACTGTAAGGGTGTCTTGGTGGTTTAGTTATTGGAGCATCAGACTCTTAACTTCGGCTCAGGTCATCATCTTGGGGTCCTGGGATTGAGCCCCGAGTTGGTCTCTGTGCTCAGTGGGGAGTATGCTTGAGGATTCTCTTCCTCTCCCTCTACACCCCCTCCCCACTCTCTCTCTCACCTTCTCAAATAAAGTAGAAACAAATCCTTAAAACAGAGACTGTGAAAAGAGACAAAGAAAGACAGTATATGACAATAAGAAAGGGGACAATCCAACAAGAAGATAAAACAATTGTAAATGTTTATGCACCCAACATGGGAGCACCCAAATACATAAAACAGTTAACAAACATAAAGAACTAACTGATAGTAATACAATAATAGTAGGGGACTTTTACACCTCACTTACATCCTTTGACAGATCATCCAAACAGAAAATCAACAAACAGTAACTTTAAATGACTCACTGGACCAGATGGATTCAGAACATTCCATCCTAAAGCAATAGAACACACATTCTTTTCAAGTGCACATGGAACAGTCTCCAGAATAGATCACATATTAGATCACAAAATAAGCCTCAGCAAATTCAAGAAGATAGAATTCATACCAGGCATAGTTTCTGACCATAATGCTATGAAACTAGAAATTAGCCACAAGAACAAAAATGTAGAAAGAGCACAAATACATGGAGGTTGAATAACATGCTACTAAACAAGGAATAGGTCAACCAACAAATCATGTGAGAGATTATATATATATGTATATATACATATATATATATGTGTGTGTGTGTGTGTGTGTGTGTATATACACACACACACAAATGGCCTAAAACAATGGTCCAGAACCATTTGGGTGCAGCAAAAACTGTTCTAAGAGGGAAGTTTATAGCAATATAGGCCTACCTTAAGACGCAAGAAAAATCTCAAACAATGTAACTTACACCTAAATAAGCTAAAAAAGAACAGCAACCAAAACGTAAAGCCAGCAGAAGTAAGGAAATAATAAAGATTAAAACAGAAATAAATGATCTAGAAACTTAAAAAAATGATAAAACAGATCAATGAAATCAGGAGATTTTTATTCAAACGATCAACAAAATTGATATACTTCTAGCCAAGGTCATTAAAAAAAAAGACTCAAATAAACAAAATCACAGCTGAAAGAGGAAAAATACCAACACCACAGAAATATGAACAATTGTAAGAGAATATTATGAAAAACTGTATGTCAATAATTAGACAACCTAGAAAAAAATGGGTAAATTCCTAGAAACACAACCTACAAAACCGAAGGAAGGAAAAATAGAAAATTGGAATAGACTGATTATCAGTAAGGAGTTCAAATCAATAATCAAAAAACTCCAACAAACAAAAGTACAGGAACAGATGACTTCACAGATGAATACTACCAAAACTTTAAAGATGAATTTATACCTATTCTTCTCAGATTGTTCCAAAAAAATAGAAGGAAAACTTCCAAATTCATTGTATGAGGCCAGAATCACCCTGATATCAAAACCAGATAAAGGCATCACAAAAAGAAACAAAGAAAGAAAGAAAGAAAGAAAGAAAAAACTACAGACCAGTATCTCTGATAAACATAGATGCAAAAGTCCTCAACAAAACACTAGCAAACTGAATTCAACAATACATTTAAAAAAAAAAAATCATGCACCACAACAAAGTAGGACTTATTCCTGGGATGCAAGGGTAGTTCAGTATTCACAAATCAATCAACATGATATATCCCATCAATAAAGAAAAAGGATAAAAACCAAATGGTCATTTCAGTAGACACAGAAAAAGCATTTGACAAAGTTCAACATCCATTCATGAATAACGCCCTCATCAAAGTAGTTTGCAAGGGAACATACCTCAACATAGTAAAAGTCATATATGAAAAAACTCACAGTGAACATTATTCTCAGTGGGGAAAAACTGAGAGCTTTCCGCTTAAGGTCAGGAGTAAGACAAGGATATCAACTCTCAACCACTGTTATTCAGGATAGTAGTACTAGAGGTCCTAGCCACAACAATCAGACGACAGAAAGAAATAAAAGGCATCCAGATTGGTAAGGAAGAAATAAAACTTTCACTATTTGAAAATGACATGATACTATATAGAGAAAACCCAAAAGACCCCACCAAAAAACTAATAGAACTGATAAATGAATTCAGAAAAGTCACAGGATACAAAATCAATGTGCAGAAATCTGTTGTTTCCATACGCTAATAATGAAGGAAAGAAGGGGAGATTAGGAAAACAATCCCATTTATAATTGCACCAAAAATAATAAGATACCTAGGAATAAACCTAACCAGAGATGAAAGACCGATACACTGAAAACATTAATGAAAGGGATTAGAGATGACAGAAAGAAGTAGAAAGACATACTATGCTCAGGGGTTAGAAGAATGAATATTGCTAAAAAAGACCATACTATCCAAAGCAATCTACAGATTGAATGGGATCCCTATCAAAGTACCAACAGCATTTTTCACAGAACTAGAATAATCCTAAAATTTATATGGAAACTTGAAAGACCTCGAACAGCAAAGCAATTTTGGAAAAGCAAAACAAAGTGGAGGTATCACAGTTCCAGATTTCAAGTTATATCACAAAGCTGTAGTAATGAAAACATTATGGTACTGGCACAAAAACAGACACAGATCAATAGAACAGAATAGAAGACCCAGAAATAAACTTACTGTTATATGGTCAATTAATCTCTTCAACAAATGGTGTTGGGAACTTTGGTAAGCTACATACAAAAGAATGAAACCAGACCATTTTCTTACGCCATACACAAAAATGAAATCAAAATGGATTGAAGACCTAAATGTGAGATGCAAAAACATAAAGACCTAAAAGATAGTACAGACAGTAATATTTTTAACATTGGCCATGGCAACATTTTTCTAGATGTGTCTCATGAGGCAAGATAAATAGAAGCAAAAATCAACTATTGGGACTACATCAAAATAAAAATCTTCTGCACAGTGAAGGAAATAATCAACAAAACTAAAAGGCAACCTTCTGAATGGGAGAAAATATTTGCAAATGATGTATCTGATAAAGGGTTGGTATCCAAAATATATAAGGAACTTATACAACTCAACACCCCCCAAAACATATGATTCAATTAAAAATGGGTAGAAGACATGAACAGATATTTCTGCAAAGAAGACATCCAGAGGGCCAACAGACACATGAAGAATGCTCAACCTCACTCAACATCGGGGAAAGGCAAATCAAAACCACAATGAGATATCACCTCACAGCTGTCAGGATGGCTAAAATCAAAAACACAAGAAGCAGGTGTTGGTGAGGATGTGGAGAGAAAGGAACCCTCTTGCATTGCTGGTAGGAATGCAAACTGGTGCAACCATGCTGGAATCACTGATTCTAGAAAAGAGTGTGGAAGTTCCTCAAAAAGTTAAAAAGAGAACAGTTTATCTAGCAATTCCACTACTGGGTATTTACCCAAAAAATATAAAAACACTGATTTTAAGTGATACATGCATTCCAGTGTTTATAGCTGCATTATTTATAATGGCCAAATTATGGAAACAGCCCAAGTGTCCATCAGTAGATGGATGGAAAAAAAGATGTGGTGTATATGTATCTATATCTATATCTGTATCTGTATCTATATCTATACCTATACAATGGAATATTATTCAGCTATAAAGAAAAATGAAATTTTGCCATTTACAACAATATGGATGGGGCTATAGAGTAGAATGCTAAGTAAAACAAGTCAGTCAGAGAAAAACAAATGCCATATGATCTCATTCACATGTGGAATTTAAGAAATGAAACAAATGAGCAAAGGAAAAAAAGAGAGAGTGACAAACCAAGAATCAGATTCTTAACTATAGAGAACAAACTGATGGTTACCAGAGGGAGAGGAGTTGGGGAGGGGTGAAATAGATGATGAGCATTACACAGCGCACTTGTCATCATGAGTACACAGAATTATTGAATAGCTCTGTTGTACACCTGAAACTAATATAACACTGTATGTTAACTATATTTGGAATTAGAATTTAAAAAACAAAAAATAGTTGTAAAAAGACTATTTATTATTAAATTGTACTTTTTAATCTTCTCAGTCTCATCCATTAATCTGAAATTCCACTATTACACTTGTTAAGATGTTGTGTCTGGAAGGAGCTTTCAGCCATACTGTGGATCTAGATGCTAAACTTCAAGAGTATGCCAAGGTAGTTTCTACAAGAAAATCTGCTTTACTTTGCATTGAACAGCCAGTCTTAATTATTGTTCTAATTATATATTATATTAGTTCAATCATAATTTTTATATTTGAGCTGCTGCATCAATTTCAAATGTGGCTCTCATGTGTGGAGTCCGTTTTTGTAACATATTTAAGTTTAGGTGAATTCTTGGTTGTATCTTTATCCTATCTTATCAGAAAAAAAACTTCTCTTTACTATCATTTTCATTTTCACTTTCTCTGAACTCAGAGTACATTACCAACAATTTTTCAGACGTAAGTAAATGTTTAAAAAGTTGTGGCAGCAAGGTGTGTAAAATATCATTATGAAAATGACTTCATCACAGCATTGGTTCCAACTGACATCAGGAAAACCATTAATGGAAAAATACAGACTCTTAAAGGAAACTGATTTGGATGGCATATCTCCTTTCCAAGGCAATTAATGGGGCAAAATAACTTCCTTGTCAAAGCATTGATACACATGGACAAAAGCACTGCTATTTAGCCTGCTATAAATACTTATAAGGCATTATGATAAATAGATGCATCATACCTCTCTAAGAGAAAAAAAACTAATTTATTGCAACCAATTGTAACGTAGATTTCTTTCACCTTCTACAAAATTACATTCCATCATATCAGCTAACACAGTATCAAACTTAAAAAGAGAGAGGAAACAAGAACATTTACATTTAAAGTGAATTATCTTTAGTGCACTTGTGGCCAGAAGACATGGTATACATTCATCTGAATTTCTCTGTTTTGTGTTTTTTAAGATACTGTCTTTTCTCTATTAGAACATAGCTAAAGGTGCACATATTTTGTTCCACAGATTTCTCAAACAATTTATTTGTGCAGTGAGGAAGGGTAGAGCCAGGTTTATTCAATTAGGGAAATAACTTACATTCCATTTTGTCTCATAGATGGGCCTGTATTCACGGATTAAATTGTTTTGCATTGTACGTGCATTAATGTATGAGCTCTTGGAGAGCAAATGTCTGAGTATCTTACATGCCTAGGCACTAAGTAGAGATGTAACAAATTTTTAATTAATTAATTAATTTAATTAATGCTTAGTATTGATACACTGGTATCAATTAAAACTTTAATTCATTGTGAAAATAAGGGTGATTTTTTATTTGTACACAAATATTTTTATTGAATAAATGAAGGTAAAATTAAATAGGTCTGGTGGTGATGATTATTTGTGCTGCTCTTACTCTAACACATTAATTAATTGTATTGTTCACTGCTCTCTGCTAATTATTTATTGACAATGCTACCAAACCCTGTTCTCTGAGATATTCTATTTTCAGTGTGAAATACTGAACATTTCTGAGCCCTCTATCCCCAGAAAACAGAAATGGTTAAGAAATCTCTCTATCCATTTATGTTCCTGGAAATAACTAAATCACAAAGAACCACCTTTTCTTATTCAGTGATAAAACCCACCTCCACCCCAGATTGTGACTCCCATATGACTCACTTTCTGATAGCCATCTTTAGTTGTCTTCATAAGACCCCAAGTTTTCTCCTTCTTTGAGACATTCTGCATTAATGAATATTTTTCCTACTTCAATAGCCTGAATAAAATCATCCATTAAGTATGCATTGTGGTCAGCTTCCACATGAGAGATGTCTTGGAATTGAAATACATGATTAGGATAAAATGAACAAGATAAGTAAAATAAAAACATTAAATAACAGATAGAATTATATTTTAAATTTTACACACATATACAATGCAGGTATTCAACAGCAGATCCTAGAGACAATAGTGAAGTTCAACAAGTTACTGGATTAATACAGTCTCAAAAAAATTATTTCATTTTGTGTATTTTAAAGAGTTCATTATTAAAATAAGAGCAAATATGAGTTTACAGTCATTTCAATAATAATCAATTTAAATGTAGAGAAATAGCAGTTGAACTGTACTTTAAACTACTTTGGGGAGTGTATTCACTTTCTATTACCGCCATAACACATTATCACAAAATTAGTAGCTGAAACACACAGATTAACTATCTAATAGATCTGGACATCAGAAGTCCAATAGGTGTCTCATTGCACTAAAACCGATAAACCAGTAGGGTGTGCTCCTTCTGTAGGCTCTAGGGATAATCTTTTCTTTTGCCTTTTCCATCTTCTAAAGGGCATCCACATTCCTTGGTTTATGGCTTTCCATCATTTTCAAAGCCAGCAATAAGGTTTGAGTCCTTATCGCATCACATCACTCTGACCTTCTCTTTTCATTTTCGTCTTCCGCTTCAGAGGAGCCTTGTGTGGGCCCAATTGTGTAATTGAAGATAGTACTCCCATCTTAAAGTTGGCTGATTGCCAAGCTTAATTCCCCTTTGTCATATAACATAGTCTATTCATAGGTTGTGGGGATTCGCACTTGAACATCTTCAGGCAGCCATTATTCTGCTCCCCACAGATTATATATTCATCTTTTATTCTAAGCAGAAATACCTTGAGTTTTTCTGATGCAGACAGGTCTAGGAAAACTGTACCGTAGATGAGGTTTCTAAACCTACTCTTTTTTTTTAATTTTTTTTTTTTGTTTATAAACATATATTTTTATCCCCAGGGGTACAGGTCTGTGAATCGCCAGGTTTACACACTTCACAGCACTCACCAAAGCACATACCCTCCCCAATGTCCATAACCCCACCCCCCTTCTCCCAACCCCCCTCCCCCCAGCAACCCTCAGTTTGTTTTGTGAGATTAAGAGTCACCTGTGGTTTGTCTCCCTCCCCAAACCTATTCTTACCTAAGATCTTTTACTTCCCTTTATCCAGACTTGCTTTTGCCTCAGGTAGGCCTTTCACCATCCACTCCCTTTTTGCTTCATTGTCCTTCTGCACAAACCTGCTCTCAGGAAAGATGTCTGCATTCAGTCCTGGTACAGGTGTATGCAACCAGTGGTCTAATTCATTACAGATCTTCCCTCCCCAGACTTTTGTAATTTAACAGATGGTAACATGTCAATTTTAGAGATGAATGTTTGGATGTGGGAAGCATTGTGCTGTTGGAGGTACTTGAAAGAGCTCCGAGACTGTGCTATGTATAAAACCAACCATGTAAATGAGATGGCTACAATTGTGTTCTTAAAAAAGTTCTGTCAGAAAAGAGAGATTTCAATTTTGGACCTCAGTAGGAGCTTAAGTAAATGACTACCCTAGCTGTTTACCTTAATCTGGCCCCAAAACCTCCACGTGGCATAGAAAAGGAAATAAAACAAAAATCCTTTAAACATGCATTGGCCATGAAATCACTGCTTTTCAATAAGTCTTTTTTTTTATTTTGCATCTTAAATCAACCTAAATTTATTATTTCACAGTTTGGTTTTTTTTCAGTACAGTTAACATACAGTATTATATTAGCTTCAGGTGGAAAATATAGTGATTCAATAATTCCATATATTACTCACTGCTTATCAAGATCAGTGTACTTTTAATCCCCTTCACCTATTTCACCCATCCTCCCCATCCACCTACCTGTAGGTCACCCAGAAAGAAGATAAAAATTATTAACACCAGGGGCGCCTGGGTGGCTCAGTGGGTTAAAGCTTCTTCCTCCGGCTCAGGTCATGATCCCAGGATCCTGGGATGGAGCCCCCACATCAGGCTCTCTGCTCAGCAGGGAACCTGCTTCCCCCCTGCCTGCCTCTCTGCCTACTTGTGATCTCTCTCCCTCTGTCAAATAAATAAAATCATTCAAAAAAATTATTAACACCGGGAAAAAAAGACAGGCCCTCACTACAGAACCTAGATATCAAAAAGATAAGAAATATTATGAACCAAATTTTATTCCATTGAATTCAGTGACTTAAATGAAATAAACAAATTTTAGAAAGATATAAAATATTAAAACTCAATGATTAGGAAATAGAAACACATGAATGGTCAAGTATCTATTAAATAATGAATTCATAATTATAAATATCCTCACATAGATTTATAAACTTGAGAGGTTTCTTTTTTTTTTTTTAAGATTTTATTTATTTGAGAGAGAGTGAGTGCTGGGGAGGGCCAGCTAGAAGAGGGAGAGCAAGAGAATCTCAAGCAGACCTGGCACTGAGTGCTGAGCCCAATGTGGGGCTCGTTCTCATGAACCCAAGATCATGACCTGAGCTAAAACCAAGAGTTTGATGCTCAACTGACTGAACCACCCAGGAACCCCAACTGGAGTTTTTCTTGGTGAATATTCCCAAGAAAGAAGAAGTAATACTCATTACATTAAAACCTTTCAAAAAAAAAAAATAGAAAAACTCCTCCTCGTTTTAGGATGGCAGCATTTCTGATATCAAAGCATTGAGACATGACAAGAAAACTATTTACTGTATTTTTCAAGAACAAGGATGCAAAATTCCATAAAATGTTAGTGAATTATGTCTCTTTATCATTATATGTGATAATAATTCATGAATTTTTCAACAAATGGTGCTGAGACAAGTGTATATACACACACAAAATAATAAAGTTTGACCTTTATCTCAAAACATATACAAAAAAATTAACTTAAAATGGGTTAAATGTCTAAATATAATAGATAAAACTATAAAACTGAGGAGAAAAGGTAGGATTAAATCTGTGTGACCTTAGATTTGGCAATACAGCCTTAGATATAATATCAAAGAAAGAACAACAACAAAAAAATAGATAAATTAGATTTCATCAAAATTTAAAACATTTGTGCTTCACAGGATACTAACAAGAAAGTGAAAAGCCAACAAACAATATAGGAGAAAATCCCTCAAATCACATCTCTGATGAGGGGTTTATAAAATATATAAAGAACTCTTACAAATGCAGATGAAAATTACAATGAGATACAACATCACAACCATTAGAATATCTATTAAAAATACTTACAAATTTTGTTGAGAATGTGGAGAAATTAGAACTGTCATAAACTGTTGGTCAGACTATAAAATGGTGCAGCTACTTTGAAAAACAGTCTGACATTTTTCAGATTGCAAAAATAGACTTAAATAGGAACCAGCAATGCTGCTCCTAGGAATATACTTAGGAGCAATGAAAACATATAACCACATAAAAACTTACCCATGAATATTTATAGCACCATCACTCAGGATAGCCAAAAAGTAGAACAATCCAAGTGTCTATCAACTGATTAACAGATAAAATGTAGTATACTCGTACTGTGGAACATTATTTGCTTATGTGGATGAATCCTGAAAACATTATGCCTGGTAAAAGAAACCAGTCAATACACATTTTGTGATTTACTTACCTGAAATGTTCAGACGAGGCAAATCTACAGAGACAAAAGGTAGATTAGTGGGGAGGATGGGAGGATGGAGGTAAGAGCTAAAAGACTCAGGGTTTCTTTCTGAGGTGTTAAAAATGTTGTAAAATTGTGATGATGTTTATACAACTCTGAGAATATACTAAAAACCTCTGACCTATATGTTTTAAATGAATGAAGTGTATGATAGGTAAATTATATCTCAATAAAGCTGGTGACTGCATCCTTCCCCAGTCTGAGGGGACAGCTAGCACATACCTGGCCTGCATTGTAGATCTACCTATGATCCTGCCTGGAGCCCAAAAGAGCCAGTGGGCACTTTCCACACCTTCTCCCTCTGGCTCACTTTAAAAATAAGACGAAGTCTCTGGTTTCTCTCTGGAAGGAATTTGTGCACACTTCTAGCATTCCCACCACCGGAACCATCTGAGTAACTGGCACCTAAATCATCTAGCTCTGGGTGCATATGTCCCACAGGACCATACAAAACAAAGAGGCAATTTTACTTGGGTACAAAAGTAGTCCCAGCGGTTATATCCTTTGGCTCAGCACAGAGGAAGAACATAAAAATACCAAGTTCTGTATTTATCCCTGATAGGGCTAGACTGTGTATTTAATGTCCTGTCATTTCCAGCTGTTACCTGAAGATTGGGCTTCCAAGTAGCCTGCATTGGGAACCTGAAGGGGCAAGAAATTAGTAATCCTTTAGAAGCCCAAACAGGAGTACATTGTGAAACAAGGATAAATTTCCCAAATAATATGTTGTATGAAAAAATCCCGACATAGAATTTACACTATGTGATTCTATTTATGTGAAATTCAAGAGCAGGCAAAACTAATTAACTTAAGATAGAAATTAGAGGAGTCGTTGTGTTGTCCATAGGGAAACAAGATTTACAGAAAGACAGCATAGAGGTGAAATTGAGTAGGAGAAATAATTTAGAAGGCATATCATGGTCCCAAGGAGCTAAGATGCCTCATCATATGCATATATGAAATAAGAATTTATTTAAATATTGGTAGGAGATAGGGCAACTGCTACTGCTTGAACCAAAATTCTTTCTTTTTAAAAAAATTTTTAAGTAGGCACCATGCCCAATGTGGGGCTTAAACTCATAACCCTGAGATCAAGAGTTGAATGCTCTATTGACTGAATCAGCCAGGAGTCTCCCCAAATTGTTTTTTTGTTTGTTTGTTTTTTGCTTACCTGACACACTGCCTCAATATCTTGTCTTTCATAGTAGTTCTTATTAATTCAACTCAATCCATAAAACATAGTAAAGTGGTTCAGAGGAAAAGGAACAGTTAACTCCCTAATACATAATAGTTAAATAACTAACTACTACTACCCTTTGTTATCCAGCAGGGATCTGCATGGGGAAAGACTTGTTCATGCAGAGAAAGAATAGAAATGACCACACCATAGGAGTGCCCAAAGTGGGACCCACTAGAGTTGACAAGATACTATAGAGGAAATGCTATGGTTGCTACAGGTAATAAAGGGACCAATTCCTAAGTTTTTTGTTTGATTGATAACTGCTTTTATTTATTTATTTATTTATTTATTTATTTATAGAATTTGGACTTTGATTTTATTAGCTTGGTGGGTTTTTTTCCATCTAATTTAATTTTTTTTTTCAGTGTTCCAAATTTGTTTTTTATGCACCACACCCAGTGCTCCGTGTGACACAAGCCTCCCAGGCTCACAGAACTCCCCACCCCTTCCAAAACCCTCAGTTTGTTTCTCAGAGTCCATAGTCTCTCATAGTTTGTCTTCCCTTTTGAGTTCCCCAACTCATTTCTCCTCTCCATCTCCCAGTGTCCTCTGTGTTATTCCTTATGCTCCACAAGTAAGTGAAACCACAGGATGATTGACTCTCTGTTTGACTTATTTCACACAGCAAAATCTCTTCCAGTCCCGTCCATGTTGATGCAAAAGTTGGGTATTCATCCTTTCTGATGGAGGCATAATATTCCATTGTAAATATGGACCATATCTTCTTTATCCATTCATCCGTTGAAGGGCATCTTGGTTCTTTCCACAGTTTGGTGACTGTGGCCATTGCTGCTATAAACGTTGGGGTACAGATGGCCCTTCTTTTCACTACATCTGTATCTTTGGGATAGATGCCCAGTAGTGCAATTGCAAGGTCATAAGGTAGCTCTATTTTTAATTTCTTAAGGAATCTCCACACTGTTCTCCAAAGTGGCTGCACCAACTTGCATTCCCACCAACTGTGTAAGAGGGTTCACATTCCTCCACATCCTTTTCAACACTTGTTGTTTACTGTCTTGCTAATTTTGGCCATTCTAACTTGTATAAGGTGGCATCTCAATGAGGTTTTGATTTGAATTTCCCCGATGGCTAATGATGTTTAACATTTTTTCATGTGTCTGTTAGCTATTTGTACGTCTTCTTTGGAGAAGTGTCTGTTCATGTCTTCTGCCCACTTTTTGACATGTGTGTGAGTTTGAGGAGTTCTTTATAGATCTTGGATATCAGCCCTTTGTCTGTAGTGTCATTTGCAAATATCTTCTCCCATTCTGTGGGTTTCCTCTTTGTTTTGTTGACTGTTTCCTTTCTGTGTAGAAGCTTTCAATCTTGATGAAATTCCAAAAGTTCATCTTCACTTTTCCTTCCTTTGCTTTGGAGACATTTCTTAAAAGAAGTTGCTGTGGCCAGTGTCGAAGAGGTTACAGTACCTATGTTCTCCTCTGGGATTTTAATATATTCCTGCCTCACGTTAAGGTCTTTTATCCATTTCGAGTTTATCTTTGTGTATGGTTTAAGAGAATGGTCGAGTTTCATTCTTCTACATATAGCTGTCCAATTTTGCCAGCACCATTTACTGAAGAGACTTTTTTTCCACTGTATATTTTTTCCTGCTTTGTCGAAGATTATTTGACCATAGAGTTGAGGGTCCATATCTGGGCTCTCTACTTTTTTCCACTGATAACTGCTTTTAAACTTCACCCCTCTGCTTTTGTTTTGTGCATCACATCTGGGAAAGTTAAGAAAGCTCAAACATTCCCTCTTTAAGCACATATGGGACAATCATACAATGTAAGTCCCTGCTTTCCCACGTACAAAAATCTTCACACAGCCCCCCTCACTAACTAAAATAACAACTCCTGTACTCTCAAGCCATTTTTGGACCAGCTTGGGAAGCCTGCCTTGCTCTCCCCCTTATGTAGCTAATAAACCTTTTCATACCGTTGTGTGTGAGTGTGTGTGTGTGTGTGTGTGCGTGTGTGTGTGCATGAGAGAGAGAGAGAGAGAGAGACATCATTAATTTTGACATCCAAACAAATTTTGAGGGTGACATATGCTAACTCTGCCAGAACATTATATAGTCTCAAGGACATTGGGACTCTAAATGTTGGAAGAGGGGAAGGCATTAAGTACCAATAAGCAGACTGTCTGTTTGACGCTTTGTGTATGTTTAGCTGTATTTACATAGGTGGAATGACCCAAAACCAATGTAGAGATCTTGAATTGGATACCAATAGTACTAAGTTAAAAGCTGGAACTGTATCAAACCCTTTAGACTGGAAGATTAAGTAGAAATCTGGCTGGATTTTTATGGTTCATGAAGTATTACAGTAACTTTAACAAATTTTTCATATGTAGCTTTGATAATCAAGATTGATGATAGAGTCTTAAAGGTCTATTTCAATCTTTTAAGTTCATGGATTTTTTGGGGGCGGGGGTAAGCTTTGTATCACATACCCAGATAAAGACAAGACATTTTATATTAGTAATATTGAAAACTCACTAATCTTTAACAGTGCCTTTGCATATATATGCAAAATAGAAATAGTAGGAAAAAATAATTAGAAGTTATGAGAGTGCATCCATCCAAATAAAATTCTAGTCGATTTACCACTGAATGATTTTGGGTAACTAAGAATTGATCTTAAGGTTAAAAAAAAAAAAAGATGATATTAGATTAAGGATATATTTATTTTAAAAAGACAACATGCTATTTTCCTGATTTATAAATATTCCCAGTGGCATCTCCAAGGTTTTCTATTATGATTTATGCTGCCACTGGTCTAATTATGAATTACTGATTAGATTCATTTTGAGATCAGTTTGACAAATGAACATTCATTCATGAAGAGAAATTGTCAGTGATAATTGACTCCATACTGATGATCATAAAACAGGAATATAAGAAAAATATTGTTTGCCTTCAGTTGACTTTATCCCACTGATATAAAAACTTTTTAAAGTTTTTATTTATTTAATTGAAAGGGAGAGAGAGAGAGAAAGACAGAGAGAGCACAAGCAGGGGGAGGGGTGTGGGAAAGGGAGAAGTCAACTCCACACCAAGCAAGGAGCCCAGTGCAGGAGTTGATCCCAGGACTCCAGAATCATGACCTGAGCTGAAGGCAGACACTTGACCGAATGAGCCATCCAGACACCCTGAAATTAACAATTTTTTAAAAAAGATTTTATTTATTTATTTGACAGACAGAGATCACAAGTAGGCAGAGAGGCAGGCAGAGAGAGAGAGGAGGAAGCAGGCTCCCCACTGAGCAGAGAGCTGGATGCGGGACTCGATCCCAGGACACGGGATCATGACCTGAGCTGAAGTCAGAGGCTTTAACCCACTGAGCCACCCAGACACCCCTGATATTAACCATTTTTAATAGCATTCCTTAATTAATCATGTTTCCATACTTTATGTAGCTATCCAGAACTTTTCAAGTTTGTTTTCTTTTCTTTTCAAAGGTTTTAATCAGAACAAGTGTGATATTTAAACTCTTTTATATTCAAACTATTTTTAAGAGCTCTGTCCAATTCATTTGAAGTGTAGTTACTCTGCTCACAACTGAATGCATCTTGACATTTGAGAATGAGTATCAGCCTCAAGAGAAAGTGCAATTTATTCAGGTTTCACACCTGCTCTTATTTAGTGATATGTATGATCATATTAAAGAGGTACTAATTGCACTTCAGGATTAACTCTGACTGAAGGCTCTATGAAAAAGAACCCACACACAGTTATTTATTGCTCTCCTTATTCTTTGTAAAGGCTCCTTCCAGGAGTTTGGAAGGGAGAGCAACCAACGAAGGGTAAATAAACCCAAGTGCATTTTTTTAAAGTCACCAACAATTTTATTATTCCTGCTTGAAGCCATCAACTGTCCTCAGATTAGCTTTAACGGGGAGTTGTGTACCAAGAATCCTGACACAGAACCTCCTAATTAGAGATGATTACAGTTTTTTCAAATGCTTACTCAGAGAGGCATACTTAATGGTGAATTGCAACCTTTCAGAAATTGAAATTACAAAATAATTGAATAAGAGGAAGTAGAAGAGGATTCAAGGGAGAGGCAGTTTCATAACTAGAAAAAAAGGTATCCTCAGAAGGAGCCCCTCCTTCTGATAAACTTGTGAAGGCATTCCATGGGCAAACATCTCTTTCTCTTGTTTTATATACCAGTTTCTTGGTCTACTTGAGAGTGCAAAAGGCCCTGGAATTAGTTTGAGTTATTTACATCAGAAGCTTTTAAAGTGGGATAGTTTTCCCGTAGCCATTTGGCATATAAGTCATTGCAAAAGCTTTTGTTTTAATGTATGTTCGGCCCCTATCTTTTCTATTAATAATTTAATCTTGTTTATCATTCAACTTAACCTGAATGAATAGCAGGTTTCAAGATCCTTTAGGTAAATTGATCTTTTGTAAAGTCAGTTCCCTACATTTTCTCTATAGCAATATACATGGAAGATGACTTTTATATGCAGTACACTTCTACTGTGGGATATACATAGAGTAATCAACCCCTGGCACGTCAACTGTAATTCTACACCATTTCCTTTGAGACTTGAGAAAAGAGTACATGGAAACATAAATGATAATGATGTTATTATAGATATAATCTTGACTTGGTCTACTAGAGTTCTTTCAAGATTAAAGCTTTAAAAAAGAAATAAAGTACATATTATAGCTGATGAGTATGTCACAATCAGCAGGACAGGATATGAAATTAAAAATTATAGAACCCCCAATGAGTAGCATTTGTGCTACATGGGAATGGAAAACCTTAACTTCAATGAGTATTATTGATGGCCCAGAGAAGTCACTACATAATGACTTTTGACTGAAGGAATTCCCCACCTTTTAAGAGTCAAATTCTAACTGCCAGCCATTAAGGCACCTGGGTGGCTCAGTCAGTTAAGCATCCCACTCTCAGCCCCACAGAGGCTCCTGCATGGATGTGGAGCCTGCTTAAGATTCTCTCTCTCCATCTTCTATTGCCCCTGCTCCCACCCTAACACTTGCAGGAGCTCTCAAATAAAGAAATAACTGCCGATCCAATCACCTATGTCTCCTTTCCACATAGAAATCTGGATTGTTGTCCTGAAAGAATAAGATTCCTTACAGTCTACCTAGTCTACCAGTGTTTCCCCTATTTGCCAGAGATGTAGACATAGACTTGTCAAGTCACACTGGAGAGTCAGACACGTTACTTTACTTTCATGCTGTTGATGCTTAAGAAGGTAAAGGACATTTAGTTTGTGGAATCTCCCTCAATTGGAGTTTTACTGATTTTTTTCTGATTACTTACAGTTTCTTCTTCTTTAACAGGAATATCACAAAATTGATGCGAAGCATTTTTCTCTTTGTATTCCATCAGTTGGCACACATTTTCTATGTGTACCACTACTGATGATGTTCATCTTGATTACTTTGTTGTGGTGATATCTGCCAGAATCCACTGTGAGGTTACTCCCTTTATCTACATGTATTTTTTTCTTTATCTGTATTTAATAATAAGCCTTTTGTAGAGAGAGTTTTCTGTGTCAATTTGGCTAGGCTATAATACCCAGTTATTTAATCAAATACTAATTTAGGTGTTGCTGTGAAGGTATAGTTAGCATCTGTCATCAGTGACTTCAGTTAAAGGAGATTGCCCAAGATAATGAGGTGGGATTCATTCAGTCAGTAGAAAGGCCTTAAGAGCAGAAACTGAGGAAGAATATCTGCCTTAAAACCGTAGACTTCTACCTGAGTTTCCAGCCTGTTTGCCTGCCCTATATAATTTGGACTTGCAAGCCCCCAAAATTACATGGGCTGATTCTTTGTAATAAATCTTTTAATATAACATAGTAAAAATCACTGCTTAATTATTAAGTGAAATATATATTTTGTCCATATATATCTAATCCTTTTGGTTCTATTTATCTAAAAAACCTTGACTGATCTGACTGGTATTTGGGAGTGGTTTAAAAGGAACAGAATCTTAAGGATGAGATTTCTGAATTGATGCTTTGGAGGTACTTTGAGATTATGAAATGTCCTGTTCTTCATCAAAATGTCAGTTTATCCATTTCTCATTTACATCAATATGGACTCATGATTTCTTTTTTTTTTTTTTTAAAGATTTTGTTTATTTGACAGAGAGAGATCACAAGTAGACAGAGATGCAGACAGAGAGGAGGAAGCAGGCTCCCCACGGAGCAGAGAGCCCAACACGGGGCTCTATCCCAGGATCCTGGGATCATGACCCGAGCTGAAGGCAGAGGCTTTAACCCACTGAGCCACCCAAGCGCCCCAGGACTCATGATTTCTTAATTTATTAAGTGGTTTATAATCTATGTTTTGTAGTAACTATTGAAATATAATTCACATTGTATATAATTTGCACTTTTTAAGTATAGAATTCAATGATTTTTACTGTATGCAGAGGATTGGGCAACCATCACCACAATTAATTTTTGAATACCTTTCTCACCCCAAAGTGAAGACCTATACACTTTCTCTTTTATCCCCCAGACTCCTCATCTCACCCAGGCTTGGCAACCGCTTATCTGATTTCTGTCTCTATAGATTTTGCCTGTTCTAGGTATTTCATATAAGTGGAAAAATGTAATATGTAGTCTTTCGTGACTGGCTTATTTTACTTAACACAATATTTTCAAGTTCTTCGTGTTTCAGTATGTATCAGTATATCATTCTTCTTTATTGTCAAATAACATTCCATTGTGTAAATTCATAATTGATAGAAATTTAAAATGCTTTCATTTTTTTGGCTGCTGTTGTAAAAGGACACTAAAATCATTTGTGTACAAATTTCTTTGTGGATATATGCTTTCAGTTCTCTTGGGTATCTACCTAAGAGTAGAATTGGTGGGTGAAATAGTAACTGTATGTTTAGCTTTTTGAGGAACTTCCAGACTGTTTTCCAAAGTGGTTCTGTCATTGTACATTCCACCGGCAGTCTATGAAGGTTCCAATTTCCCCACATTCCTGCCAACAATTGCAATTTTTTGTTTGACTTTAGTCATCTTACTAGGTGTGACATGGTATCTTATTATAGTTTTGGTTGCATTCCCCTAATGACTAATAATGTTGAGCATCTTTTATGTGCTTGTTGGCCATTTATGGTTTTCCTTTGGAGAACTGTTTATTCAGATTCCTTGTTTTCTTTTTTAATTACGTTATTTGTCTTTTTTATTACTAAGTTGTAAGAGTTCTTTACATATTCTGCACTCCCTCATCAGATATATTATTTGCAAATATCTTCTCCCATTATGTGAGTTGTCCTTCTCTTTTGTGATAGTATCCATTTAAACACAATGTGTTTCATTTTTATGAAACCACATTTATCTACTTTCTCTTGTTGCTTATGCTTTTCATGTCGTATCTAAGAATCCATTGCCAAATCCAAGGTCACAAAAATGTATTCCTATATTTTCTTCTCAGATTTTGCAGTTTTAGCCATTACATTAGATCTTTGTTTAATTTTGAGCTATATGGTATGAGATAAGGGTCCAGCTCCATTCTTTTTCATGTAGAAAACCCATTTTTTTCACATCATTTATTGAAATATCTATTCTCCATCCATTGAATTGAACTGTGATATCATGGAAAATGAAAAGGCTGGAAGCTAAAATAATTAGTACCTCAATTGGACCAACCCTTAAGCTGGCAAAAACTGATAATAATCAACTTTTTTGGAACCCTGCAATCTAAACAAAAGCTACTGCAATGAAGCAAGTGCTTGATGAGGGAAAAATAAATACCGTAAATTTCAATATGAAAACATTGTCGTTTTTTGCTTAACTACCATCCTTCATTCTCCAGCTCAGTAGTGCCTGTCTGGACAGTGACCCACATTACTAGGGAGACTTGGTGGTGCTAAGGTGGCAATAGAAACCTTGTTCTCAAAAAACTGCGATTGTGAATTTTGATATGTCTGATATTTACCTGAGGGATTGGCACTGAGGCTCAACTTTCTTTTGACTCCTTCAGGGCTGGAGCAGCTTTCTGGCAGTGCTGCCATTTGTCAAACGCATCTAAAGACATATACTGTCTGCTTCTACCTGGAGCAAGCAATAGCAGATGGGGCAAGCTGCAGACAGACTCCAAAGCCTGAGAAGGGGTCTTGGAAGGAGGATTGTTGGAGGAAAAAGGGCTTTGAAGGGTTCCTTTGTGTACCAATGAAGCCAGAGTGCAGTGTGCATTCCCAGGACCATAAGCATGCTCAGAAAATGCATGAGAGGATGATAGGCTTGCATCTTCTGCTAATCTGTGGGCTCTATGTGAGCAAGAGGTATAAAGCATAGGCAGAGTTGTAAGTAGCCTGGTTTAGTGTTGAAGAAGTGTCCCGGCTCCAAACTGTCTTGGCTCCAGGCATTAAGGAAATCTCTCTGCCAGCTCTCTGGGTGGTGGCTGAACATGGAGATAACAGAACAGAGACTTAGGTGACACATATGACTAGGAATACAGTCTTTGCAAAAAAATAGTTGAGAAAGAAAGAAACAACTTAACTTTAGCTCTCAACAAACAAAAAACCTTGGGGAGTGGAGAGACTCTTATTTACAGAGTTACCACATTATATATTCAAAATGTCAGGTTTTCACCAAAAACTTACAAAGGCATACAAGACACAGGAAAGTATGATCAATTCACAAGAAGAAAACGAAGTTGGCAGAAACCATCCTTGAAGAAGTCTAGGCATTGGATTTACTGTAATTTATTTTTATTGTATTTTACAGACATGCTGATCCACAACAAATTGGAGAAAAAAATTTAAAAACCATAGATGGTTTGAGATCATTGTTCTAGGCAACATCATCAGATCTCCTAGGTCAGGCTCACTTATTTGGGAATATACTGATTTTCTAAAATATCAAAAACATCTGCGTTTCAATGTGAAAACAAAATTGACAAACCATTAGCAAAACTGACAAAGAAAAAAGAGAAAAGACTCAAATTTTAAAGTCAGGAACAAGAAAGGGAATACTCCTCACATTCTGGTGGCCCCTTATTTTTCAAAGAACTACTTTTGGTTTTGTTAATGATATTAATTGTCTATTCTTTTTAGGTCTGTTTATACTCTAATCTTTATTATTTCCTTCATCTGCATCTTCTTGGATAAGTAGATGCAGATGTTTCTGCATCTTCTGTTTCCAGTTCCTAAGGTGGAAAGTTATTATTTGACATCTTTCTTTTCTTTTAATATAGGCTTTAATAGCTATTAATTTTTAATAACACCCCAGTTGTTTTTCTCTCTTTGTGCATTTTCTAATTATCTAAAAGTAACATGGACAGTTCCAAAGGAAGTGTTTGTAAACAGTCACTTGTGAAACAGAGTTAGGTAGAACAGCCACATGCACTGCATATGTACATGCTCATTGGATTTCAAATTCTTTTGCTTGAACACTTTGCTTTTAAGTAGCATTATGCATAGAATAGTGAAGGAGACCCCCCCCCCTCATGGAGTCATTCTTGACATTTAAATAATTACTCAGTAATTTCTCTGTTGCATCAAGAATTGATAAAGCTGACAGGTAAGCACTGAGTGAAAGCCACAAAAACTTTGAAGTACATGTGGTGTATTTACCTTTTGCTTCTTAACACTTAAACTTTCTAAGGTAAAGATTAAAGTTAATGGGAACTATTGTCTAGAATTTAAAAAACAAGTGTTTTAGTGAATACACTAATTTGAAAAGTTGTATGTACCCTTCTGATCATTACTGCAGTATTTGTAATGGCCAAGATAGGGAAGCAACCTAAGTGT
The DNA here is from genome assembly GCF_009829155.1 of Mustela erminea. Lineage (NCBI taxonomy): Eukaryota > Metazoa > Chordata > Mammalia > Carnivora > Mustelidae > Mustela > Mustela erminea. The sequence goes on along the minus strand of NC_045629.1, from coordinate 14,542,803 downwards.
CCATGGATGAATAAATGGATAAAGAAGATGTGTGTGTAGAGACAATGGAATAATATTCATCCATGAAAAAGAATGAAATCTGGCCATCTGTGTCAGAGGGTTTCATGCTAATTGAGATAAGTCAGATTGAGAAAGATAGGTACTATATGATTTTTCTATGTGGAATCTAAAAAACAAAACAAATGAACAAAACAGACATAGATACAAAGAACAACCAGTTGTTTTCCCAAGAGAAGGGGGTTGAGGTAGGGTTGGGTGACATAGGGGAAGGGGATTAAAAGGTACAAACTTCCACGTATAAAATAAATAAGACACAGGGATGCTGTGTACAGCAGAGGGAATACAGTTAATAATATGTAACAACTGTATATGGGGACAAATAGTAGCTAGGTTTATTATGGTGATCACTTCATAATGTAAGTGTTGAATCACTATGTTGTATACTTAATAAAATACTGATATAATATTATTAGGTCAACTACACTCCAACAAAAGAAAAAAACTCACTGCCCTTAAGTAATTTTGTAGTAATTTCTGAAGACAAGACTCACTCAAAATTAAAATTTGGAAAAAAATTACATTAAAATTTGGTTTTATTACTTTCAAAAATTAGGTTTCACAGGCTCTTATAATGATAGGCCATTAGCCCAAGTAGGGAAGTATAGCCCTCATTGCTTTCTCTCCTGATTTTGGAAAAGTATGTATAACATCCAGTAACATTTATTAAATACTGTATGCAAGATACCTGCTATGCACTGACTTAAAATTGACAGATAATATACAATCCCTTCTTTCAAATAGCTATCTCCATATTGCAATGATATAGAACCTAGTAAAAGAAAACTTACATTATTCACTTTAGCTATATTTTTTGGATATAAGAGAGACATTTTCCCTGGATTTTCTCCCTAGTGTTCTGGCTTCTAAGGAGCTCCAGACAGTCCTAAGAAGGACTGGAAAAACACGTATCCAGAAAAGGCTTCTGTGACTGTATGGCTCACTCCAGAACAACATATCAACCTCTCTTGAGGCACTTTTCACTTCTTTTTGTCATCTGAGTTGTATTCACTTGGCAAAGGAGATGGCTGAATTTCATTCAGTCAAGCAACTTGCTTGAGTTCTCTTTAAATTGATGTTAGCCACAATGGCACTGGGCCTCAGTTCAGCAGTCTTTATTACTTAAAACGCAAACCAAGATCCTCTCAGCCTAACTTCTGATACCACCCATGCTCTCATACCAAAATGAACTGATCTCTTCATTACACTCGGCATCACCAAACATCTCTATTTCCCCTATGCTACATTCAGAGGGAAAGAACCAAAAGTCAGACATAAAATTACTGACAGACATGGCACTGCATTATGCAGTGTTGGATTTTTATGGTAAATACAATAGTAATGCAGAAGAGAGAAAGGCTTCTACCACTGACTTTTCTTTAGCATGGATTCTGGGTAAAGGTACATTTCCAATGATGGAAAAATACTAATACATCATAGTACTTAGGAAGAAGTACCTTTGTAACTTAGTTGTCATTTAAGAAGGGGCCCCTATACAGTTTCTGTGTGGGTGAAGCTTAAGAAGAATATGTTTGGAAGGAGATGCTGAGTGACTTTTTAAATAAATGTACTGTTTTTACTTATGGTATACTAGCAAAGTTTTCCAAAGATAATTTAGTTATACCTTATGGAATATTATTGACATACAAATATGTATATATATAAATAAATATTGAACTGTTTGAAATAATATAAATTATATTTATATATCTACATAGCTATTGTTTTTTTTTTTCTACATGTGAGGCAGCTGGGATTATTTTTGGAGAATATTAAGGATATAAAGATATTCCAAACCCCTCTTTGCTGTCACTATTATGAGTAAAAGAATACAAATTGAGCCTTAGCTTAGTCTTTTGTCCAGAACTTGTACTGTGCCACAAATCAAAGAATGAATCTAATCAGAAACAAATTCTCCAACCTTCTCAGAAAGATTCTTAGTTTTACTTTCTTATTCCCCACAACTTCTACCTAATTGGATCTCATTATGTTTAGTAATGCCCTAATTGCCTTGTGCCTTTTTATATTTATATCTTCGCTATAACAGCCCTTAGTCAGAAATTCCTTTGAAATTCATGCACAGTTCCACAGAGGCTGTTATGAATTCTTCAGGAATCTGAGAAGTTAGGTTCTAACAGAAGATACGAGAGCTCTGAAATAAAATCTTTCAAAACATGCAAAAATGCAGCAAGTGACTTTTTTTTTTTTTTTTAACAAGTGACTTCTAAAATCGACTTAGATTTTCTAAGCCACATTGATCAGATTCTGGTCAACAATGGACTTTTCAGAACCTTATGCAGAATAGTGTATGTTCCTCACTTCTTGACACAACCTCAGAGAGTCTGAGTTCAAGGGCAAATCTGTGTCATCTCTGTGCCACGCCTCTTAGTAATAGCAGCTCTGATTATAGCCCACCCTCCCCAGACCAAGTCCCCAGGAGCTGCTACCCCTGACAGAAAGCAGATGTCTGAGCACTGGGAAGAGGGGAATGAAATCAGCCTTGAGGAGCTTCAGAAAACAATAGTTCTGACCAACCTGTAAACACATACTTTGCAATAATAGTACTTGCTGTGGGATAGGTTGCATATTTTTCTCTTTCCCTTATTATTTTTTCTCCAAAATAGATTGAGAATGGATGTTCAACAAAGAAGCAGTTTCAGAATGAATATTATTGTCATAAAAGTCACATTAACTTCAGCCATAGAAGTGATTCTTGTTCGATTTCTGCCTTATGGTGTGATAAGCAGGTTTCTCTGCTACGAACTAATTTCAAATAATTTATAGCACTGAATGTGATTTCAACCCTGAGCATTTATTTAAAGCTAATGAATGATTACTTAAAAATAAAATCTTAAAAAAAGAAAATAAAAAATAAAAATAAAGTTAATGATGATTTCTCTATTCTATGTCATTAATATTCTTCTATACTAACTTTGTCATATGGTGAAATTCTAAGTTTTCCAGTTTTTAGAATTTATTCCAAGAATAAAAAGGAAAAGAAGAAGGAGGAGAAGAAAAAGAACATGTTCAAATGCATTTAAGAGGTCAATGAAATATAAGATAGCATCATTTCCTCCCATAGTATACTTTATTCTATCTGAAATATTACACACTATCACCACCATTAGAATGGGGATTTTTGCCCCCCTTCCTTAGCAGTGCCAGTGACAGAGGAGGCATTTAATAGATGTTCCAATTCTCCTTATTTTAAAATCTGAAATACTCTACGCACTAATTCCACTGTCTTTGCCATCAAATCTTTGGCAAATCATTCTCACAGTGGTTTGGAACTATCCTGACTCAATATGTGAATATTGAATCAGGTTTACCCTGTGATGAGCAATAATACACTCCAAGAGTTTATTGTAGTTAATTGAGTCCTAGAATTTTTATCAAAAAAGACACTTTTGTATCTTAGAAATTAATCACTTTAGCGATGCTAATGGCAAATAGCAGTCCTTTGCCCACATTTAGTCTTAATTGTTCCTCTCTAGAAGAAACAGTTATGAAATTTCTGATAATTCACCATTTTTACCTATCAACTGGCAATTTCATATGGTTCCACATCATATTTTTACTATGTACATATCCAGGCCACATTAAATATCCGCTTGTTCTTTAAACATGGAACTCTTTAAGGGCTCCTCGGTGGCTGGTCAGTTAAGCGTCTGCGTTTGGCTCAGGTCATGATCTGGGGGCCCTGGGATGGATCATCACATCGGGCTCTCTGCTCAGCTGTGAGTCTGCTTCTGCCTCTCCCTCTGTGATCTCTCTCACTTTTGCTCTCTTTCAAAGAAATAAATAAAATCTTTTAAAACATGCAACAACAACATGGAATTCTTTAATCAACATTATTTTCATAACCTATATGTATAACTAGTGAATTCTGAATAATATCTCGTGTATTTATCCATTTCACTCTTGATAGGCAGTTCAGTTGCATTCATATTTTTCTGTACAAACAGCGTCTGTTCATGTCTTTAGGTGTGCCTATTTTACAGTTCCTCGGGGTTATATACTTAGGAATGGAATTTCTGAATCATAAAATATATATCTTCACCCCTACTAGCTGTTGACTAATTGTTTTGCAAAGTAGTTATATTGATGTACCCTCCCATTAGCAATGTACAAGTGTTCCTTTGCTCCTTTGCCTCAGATCCTTTGACGGTGCTTATCAGAAGTTTTTCCAACATTCTTTACATCTACCTTGGTGCTTCACTACACCCTATCTCCCCCTAGAGATTGCAGAGAGCACTACTTCCTGAGGTTCTGCAATGCAAATCAGGTTACAAGCGTTTTTCCACTCCTGGCTTTGATCAGTTTTCTTGCGCGTGCTTAGTGGGGTTTCAAGTAGGAATTCAGATAAATCCCTGCTTTCAATTGCTATCTTTAACTAAAGTTTAAAACTTTCATAGAGTTTAATTTGCTAACACATCAATATGTTGCAAGTACTCAACTCTGCATTACAGCTCAAAGCAGCTATGATGATGTATAAATGCATGGGTGTACCTGTGCTCAACGAAACCAATATTTGCAAAAATAGCCAGTGAATTGGATTTAACCCAAGAGCCATATTTTATTAAGCACCTAACATCAACCCACTAGTTGTCTAAGAATGTCAACAGTGTATGAAAAATACATTCCCCCATATGCATTGCTTCAAGGACATTTGTTGGCCAAACCTCCATTGTTAATACCTTCGTTGTGAGACTTTATAACTCAGAAATAAAAATTCAACAGGGTTTCTTTGTTTTGTTTTGTTTTAAGTCTACTAACAACCCCGGGTTTTCCTGCCTATGTGGCCACCCATTGTGTTTTTCATCTGCTTACATAATTCCAAGTCAGTCACCACTGAACACCAGAATTCTCTGAGTTGTGAGTTGAACTATTTGTCATTTTCCTTTCATTTGAGTGTAAATTTTAAGCCTGTTGGGAAAGAGGAAGAGGAAAATAGCATTTCAGATGTTTAGAGCTTTCTGTAAGCTTGCATTCTATCCCCAGGATTCTGACAGAAGAGTACCACGGGGCTGGCACAGCTGTAAATATTGAACAATGGGATTTGTGCCAGTGCAGCATATGGTTTTATGTGAACAATGAATATTCCATTATCTGGTGTGTGATGCCAGGGAGAAAGTGGGTTTGTAGAGGCCTGGGGCAGCTGAGCCTATGTTACAGACTCCCCTTTTTTCATCACTGGTATATAAGATCTCATGATGGATTGAAGGACTCCCTGGAGGGAGGCAGACAAAGGGGAGGTTGTTCATGAGTTACAGCTGTGCCCAAAAATGGCACTGGCAGTTGCTACAATCAAATACATTTTGAATGACTTGCTGGTGTCCCTTGTGATCTGCGCTTTATCTGAGCTGCCAAGATGCCTGGATTTTCAAACATTAAGTAGCATGGTATTTTCATTCCTGTCTCTAGAGAGGTCTCCATTTTAAGACCTTCATTTCTACCTTTTGATTAGTTATTAAAGGATTTAGCTATTCCCATCTTTCTAGTATATAATATATATAATATATATACAGTGTTTTATATATGTGTGTATATGTAAATATTTACACACACATACTTCTCCTTCATGAGTTTCCCAAAAGCAAAATTCCAATTAAACTAAGAGTATTTGTTCAAAGAAAAGTATCATTCATATTTAGTAAAAATGACATTTCAACTTGCGATAGCTTCAGTGGACTGTTAATGCCTTCTTTTCTTACCTCCTAACTTATTCCTGGTCAAGCATGTAGACTGTATGTGGTCAAGAAGAACTCAGAGACTGGTGTCTGGTCATACAAATCTGTATTTCTTGATATTAGTGACTAGAAATGTTCTAATGTTTGACTTTGTTTTAAAATATTTGAAGAATTCCCATGAGTGATTCTTTTTTTTAAAAAGATTTTATTTATTTATTACCAGAGAGAGAGATTGAGAGAGAGAGATAGTTCAAGGAGGGGGAGCGGCAGACAGAGGGAGAAGCAGGCTTCTGCTGAGGAAGGAGCCAGACGTGGGACTTGTTCCCAGGACCCTGGAATCATGAACCTGAGCTGAAGGTAGACGCTTAACCAATTGAGTTGAGCCACCCAGGTGTCCCACATCCATGAGTGATTCTTGAAATTGTCCCTGAGCACAAGCTCTATGATGACTAAAAATGGAATAAATTGCTACTCCAATTACCAGCGAACAAAATCCTGATGTGGCATCAACTCTCCTGGGCTTCAGGCTGCAGAGTAAGTCATGAATTGCTTCATTAACTGGCACACAGGGTGTCATGAAATGGAAATGAGGGGTTGCTTTTTCAATTTTAATATATATATATATATATATATACACAAATCACCTGACATCCTGTTAAAACACAGATTTTCTTATTTTGTTAATAATTATTTGGGGTGATGTTTAAATTCATATTTTTACATTTCATTATTTTTCAATTATTCTGGCTTATCAGAAAATAAAATTAATACAAAAGGTCTGTACAATCTTATATGAACTGTAACTATAATCATATTCTACAAAACTATTATTATAGTGGACAATCAGGGGTGAGTAATCAAAAACATACTTATGAATTGCTTTGAGCATTATAACTAGAGTATCTGAAAGACATGGAAATGCTTATGTAATTGATGTACTAAATTAAAGTAGTTCAGTTATGATAAATTTAGTTTGTCAAGACTGTGCTTTCCTTGGTCTTTCAGTCTTTCTTCCCGCTTATCCTAAATGCTTACTGAACATGCCCAATTGTAGTCGATCAATTCAAAGGAGAGCGACCTGTAGGTATTATTTTCACTTTTGACCTGTGCTACTCTAAGATTAGGTTAGTTGTTCAGAATTAAAAAAAAAAAAGTTAAATATTTCTAGTTGCTAAGGGGTTTTTCTATATTCCCCTCCCCATCAATTTCTCTCACCCTAACACTAACATTCACTCTATTTTCTAACTGGAAGATTATTTTCTTTTTCTTTTTTTAATGTTTTGTTACTATGTTCAATTAGTCAACATATAGCATATCATTAGTTTTTGATGTAGTGTTCAGTGATTCGTTAGTTCCGTATAACACGCAGCACACATCAATCACCACATGTGCCTCCCTTAATACCCATCACCTGGTTACCCTATCCCGCCATCCCCTTCCCTTCTGTAACCCTCAGAGGGTTACTGAGGGTTAAAATGCAGAGATTCCCATTCAGTAGGTCTGAGGTGGAGTCCAAACTTTTGCAATTCTAACAAGCTCCCACGTGACACTTGTGTTGCTGGGCTACAACCCAGAAGAGCAAAGTATTTGGAACCAGTGATCCAGGGGCATAATGCTTTCCCCTTCCTTGTCAATTACTGAGCGATCTCCCCTGGAACCCGTTAACCTGAGAATCACTTCTGGGTTTTATTTTTTTTTATTTTTTTTATTTTTTTACTTCTGGGTTTTAAAGACAGACTTTTTAGCAGAAAAGCAGGCTAGATATGTCAACCTAGGAATTTTGGTGTGGCTGCCATCTAGCTTTTGTGTATATATCTATGTCTTTGGTGTATATGTCTATCTGAAGCAGGTCTTGCAGACATATAAGTATTTGCACCAATGTCCCTCGGAGGTCGTTATAGTTTTTAGATGCTATAAAGCCTGGATAGGGGTGGGGACGGGCATGGAAATGTGATAGTCTAGATAAAGCTATCAAGTCTTATGTATTCTATAACTTTGTTTTCTAATCTCATAATCCTGTTTTGTTTTATTTTTTTCTTTATTTATACCCCAAATAATTCTTTAAAAATATTGAAACAGTTACCTTTTGCCTTCACATACATTTTTGAAGTTAAATGTATTATAGGGATAAGCCAGATTTTGTGGAGGATATATTTGAATCTAAACTAAATTGACAAAATACAGTATGAAAGTTATTAAGTGTATCACTTTCATAGTCAATCATTCATTCTCACAAATATCTATAAATCACTTACTGTATGGGCCAAGCTTCATATTAGGAACTACAAGGATGTGTACATGGGAATACAAGGATTAGTAAAATAGTTAAATTTCCTTTTCTTGCCAATTACAGGCAATTGAACTGTTTAGTAAAAATAGCACATTGTGATAAGTATCATATCAGGGAAGTACAACATTATGGTAACACATACTTGGAGGAACTAACATGGCTGTTTCTAGTATTTCCACCTCTCTGTAAAATTCCAAATCTGTTCATAAATTAGATCCACTGAGTCTTTCAACATATAAACTATGTTTATTCTTAAGTCCCTGTCAGATAATTATGATACCTCATATATTTCTGAGTCTGAGTCTTTTGATTGCTTTATTTCCTAACAATAGATTATTTTCTTTGCTTCTTTGTATGTCTTATAATGTGTACTGAAATATAGACATCATGAGTAAAAACCCAGAGAATTAGGTAGAGAATGTTTACACCAGAAACTGGGCATTCCTCTTCTGTGCCATTAGTGTGAACAGTTGAGATAATCTAACTCAAAGTTGAGTGGTGTTTCAGTTCCCTTGTTGTTGCTTATCTCCAGTGCATCACAAGCTTGAAGTTCTTCCAGTGATGGATCATTATCATCTTGGGCTTAGTGTAGGGCTCGGAGTGCTTGAACATATTTCTTATTGTCCCTATTCTTACCTCAGTTTTCAGCTGGCCTTGAGTAACTGTGCTATACTGAGGGCTTCTCCGAGCTTTTGCTGCTTCCCTGGAAGTACTCTGCTGCAGCTCATTGTTTGGTGCCAGGATCATAGTAGGGGTAAGGTGGGGTAGGTCTTTGGTCTTGTGGCTCCATCTCAGACTCAAGCAGGCCCTGTGGACATGGGACTTTGGAGTGTGGTTTCCTAAGCATCCCTTTACCTCCTTCACCAAAGTAGCTAACTTTATGATGGATCTTAAGCATTTCCTGTGCCTCCTTCAGTGGCATCAGACCTCTGCTTTTATAGCTGTGCAGGAACCTGGATACAAGAATATTCCTCGTCCACCTCCCCAAAGAGGAAAAACTTTTGTTTCCGTTCTCCCATCCTGGTCTTTGGTTCCCTCCCAATCTGAGGAAGACGTACTTCAAGGCAAGTCTTTCGCTTTTTATTAGAGAGTTGTGCAGGAAGTATGTCATTCCAGAGATAACGAATCACAGCTTGCATGCCTAACCCACTGGTCTTTTGCCCAGCCCTCAATTTTTTATATAAGCACTCAGTGGAGACCTATGGAAAAGATTTTTTTAAGTTAATACAAATTTCCCTTGTGTCTATAACTTCAGTTATTAAAAACTGTTATGCTAGCCCATTCTTGGTCATTAAGAATTCATTAAAATTTTAGCTAATTTCTTATTATCCATTTTTTGGGGGGGCGGAACTACTTCCGTTTCCTATTCAGCCAAAGGTGAAACAGTTTGTTTTCTGTCTCCCCTTGGATTGATTGTTTCTATTTGGCATTCATTTCACTTGACAACATTGCTACCTCAGCTCTCTGATGGACTCAAGAAAATTTATGATTTTGTAAATTACAGCTTTTTCCTGGTTGTTAGGATGGAAGTGATGTTCTGTTTTGGCTTTGCACACTCTAAACAGACGATGCACAAAATAATTTAGCTTTCAAGAAAGAATCAGTAAGGTGTGTCATAAATACTATTTTTGATTTGAGAACAGAGAATAATGTAACAATGGGACAGAGGAAAGAAAAGCATTTGAGAGGAGGACAGTATGTGTGAATACCCAGGATACAGGAGACAATACTAGAGAGAGTTCAATGTGGTCTAAAATTCATGTTAAGGATTTTAAACTTTACACTAAAACAAGTAAGTGGACATTTAAAAATGTTAAGTATAGAAGTGATGTAGTGAGATAGTATCTTAATGTTAGTTCTCATCTTGCTTTGTGGAGAATATAAGTAAAGTGAGGGTAGAGTGTGAGAAAACCAGTCTGAAGGATTTGCAGCAGTCCATAGGTGAAATGCTACTGATTCTTTCAGGATGGTGGCTATAGTGATGGAAAGAAGTGGGTAGACTCAAGATAAACCAGAGAGATGGAATCAGTAGAACTTGGTGAATAAACTAGAACACACTTTAAATATGAAGAAGTCCAGTAAATAAAAATTTCTATAGATTTTTTGGTGGGGATTGAATAATTAATCATTCAGTAAGATGGATTGGTGACTAGAAAATAAGAATGAAAATTAAATGTAGGGGATCCCTGGGTGACTCAGTCAGTTAAGTGTCTGCTGTCAGTTCAGATCATGATTCCAGGGTCCTGGAATCAAGTCCCACATGGGACTTCTTGCTCAGTGGGGAGCCTGCTCCTCCCTCTGCCTGCTTCTTCCCCTGCTTGTACTCACTCCCTTTCCCTCTCTCTCTCTTTTTGGCAAATGGATAAACAAAACCTTAAAAAAAGAAGAAAGAAAAAAGAAAGAAAGAAAGAAAGAAAGAAAGAAAGAAAGAAAGAAAGAGAAAGAAAGAAGAGTGAGCACAATTATTTCTTACACATTCACATTTTTTTCATAAAAAAGGTGAAGTAAATTCAATAGACATTCATTTCTACAGAATTGCTGTTATTATATAGAAAATATTGGCAAGGAGTCAAGATGGTGGAGAAGTAGCAGGCTGAGAGAACATCAGGTAGCAGGAGATCAGCTAGATAGCTTTTCAAACCATTCCAAACACCTCCAGATCCAACAGGAGATTGAAGAGAAGAAGAGCAGCAATTCTAGAAACAGAAAATTGACCACTTTCTGAAAGGTAGGACTGGCGGGAGAAATGAATCCAAAGCCATGGGAAGATAGACCACGGCGGTGGGGAGGGACCGGCTCCCAGCAAGTGGTGGAACAACAGAGCACAAAATCAGAACTTTTGAAAGTCTGCTCCACTGAGGGACATTGATCCAGAGGCTAAATAGGGGTGAAGCCCATGTGGGGACAGCATGGTCTCAGGTCCCACCAGGTCATGGAAGGATCAGGGGTGTCTGAGTGTCACAGAGCTTGCAGGTATTAGAACAGGGAAGCCAGCTACAGAGACAGAGTCGAGGAGTGAGCTCTCAACTTGGGGTTACCTTATTGTGATCCATGGCACAGGTCACTGTTCTGTGTGTAGGGACCCCACAAGACTCGAGGAGTCTCCCCTAGAAGAACTCAGAGATCTGCAGGGTTCAGAGACTCCAGGCAGGGCTGTGTGCCAAAAACAGAGATGCTTGGTCACAGGCTGGGTGAGCTCAGAGCACAGCCAGAGGCCAGGGAGACAGAAGTGGCTGAGCGCTTTTCTCTGAGGGCGCACTGAGGAGTGGGGCCCCAAGCTCTCGGCTCCTCTGAGCCAGATATTGGGAGGCCGCCATTCATTCCTGTCCTCCAGAGCTCTAAGGAAAGCGTTCAGGGAACAAAAGCTCCAGAAAGTGAACCCACACAGATTACTTAGCCTGGCCCCTGGTAAGGGCGGTGCCATTCCGCCTTGGGCAAAGACATTTGAAAATTATTACAACAGGCCCCTCCCCAAGAAGATGAGCAAGAAATCCAGCCAAGACCAAGTTTGCTTACCAAGGAGAACAGTGGAATTCCAGAGGAAGAGAAAGCAAAGCATGGAATTCATGGCTTTCTCCCCATGATTCTTCAGTCTTGCAAAGTTAATTAATTTTTTTAATTTTATTCTTTTCTTGTGCTAATTTTTTTAAACCTTTACCCTTTCCTCTTATAATGTTTTTTAACTAGTTTATCTTAACAATACCTTTCCAAAAAAATCTTTTTGAAACTTCATTATTATAGTCACATTTTATCCTTCATTGTATCTAACTTTATTTTTTGTATACACATAGAGTTTTTTCTTCTAAAAAAATTTGGGATACAACTTCTTCTAATAGATCAAAATATACCCTAAATCTAGCACAGGGCTTTGTTCTAGTCTCCAGCCTGAGCAAATTCTCTCCACTTTCTTTTTCTTTATTCTCCCAACCAACTTATCAACTCTTTTTTTAGAAATTAAAAAAAAATTTTTCATCCTTATAGTCATATTCTATTCCTTCATCATGTTTACCCTTATATGTGTTTTTCATTCTTTAAAATTTGGGGAGGTAATTTCTTCTAAGAGACCAAAATACTCCCAAAATTAAGTGAACCTGTTCTATTCACCAGTCTAATATATATATTTTTTCTCTTTTATATTTTTTCTTTAATTTTTTCTCTTTTTATTTTTTTTTCTGAACTTCTTTTTACCCCCTTTCTTCCCCCCATGATTTGGGGTTTCCTTTGATTTGGTTAAAGCACATTTTACTGGGGTCTTTGCCACCCTTTTAGTATTTTATTAGCTCCTTCATATATTCTTATCTGGTTAAAATAACAATGCAGAAAAACTCACCATGGAAAAAAGAACAAGAGGCAGTACTGAAGGCCAGGGAACTAATCAATATGTACATTGGTAATATGTCAGATCTAGAGTTCAGAATGACTCTTAAGGTGCTAGCTGGGCTCAAAAAAGGCATGGAAGATATTAGAGAAACCCTGTCTGGAGAAATAAAAGCCCTTTTTGGAGAAATAAAAGAACTAAAATCTAACCAAGTTGAAATCCAAAAAGGTATTAAAGAGGCACAGGCAAAAATGGAGACTCTTACTGCTAGGATAAATGAGGCAAAAGAGAATTAGTGATATAGAAGACCAAATGACAGAGAATAAAGAAGCTGAGCAAAGAGACAAACAACTACTGGACCACAAGGGGAGAATTCAAAAAATAAGTGATAACATAAGATGAAACAACATTAGAATAATTGGGATTCCAGAAGAAGAAGAAAGAGAGAGGAGAGCAGAAGGTATATTGGAAGAAATTATTGTAGAGAATTTCCCTAATATGGCAAAGGAAACAAGGATCAAAATCCAGGAGGCACAGAGAACTCCCCTTAAAATCAATAAGAATAGGTCCACACCCCATCATCTAATAATAAAATTTACAAGTCCTAGCGACAAAGAGAAAATCCTGAAAGGAGCCCAGGACAAGAGGTCTGTAACATACAATGGTAAAAATATTAGATTGGCAACAGACTTATCCACAGAGACCTGGCAGGCCAGAAAGAACTGGCATGATATATTCAGAGCACTAAATGAGAAAAACACGCAGCCAGGAATACTATATCCAGCTAGGCTATCATTGAAAATAGAAGGAGAGATGAAAAGCTTCCAGGACAAGACTTAAAGAATTTGTAAACACCAAACCAGCTCTACGGGAAATATTGAAAGGGGTCCTCTAAGCAAAGAGAGAGCCTAAAAGTAATAGATTGGAAAGGAACAGAGACAACATACAGTAACAGTCACCTTACAGGCAATACAATGGCACTAAATTCATGTCTCTCAATAGTTACCCTGAATGTAAATGGGCTAAATGCCCCCATCAAAAGACACAGGGTACCAGAATGGTTAAAAAAACAAAACCCATCAATATGCTGTGTACAAGAAACTCATTTTAGACCCAAAGACACCTCCAGATTTAAAGTGAGGGGGTAGAAAACAATTTACCATGCTAATGAACATCAAAAGAAAGCAGGGGTGGCAAACCTTATATCAGATCCATTAAATTTTAACCTAAAGACTATAATAAGAGATGAAGAAGGACACTATATCATACTCCAAGAGTTTTTCCAACAAGAAGATCTAACAATTTTAAATATCTATGCCCCTAACATGGGAGCAGCCAACTACATAAACCAATTAATAACAAAATCAAAGAAACACAACGACAATAATACAATAATAGTAAGGGACTTTAACACTCCCCTCACTGAAATGGACAAATCATCCAAGCAAATGATCAACAAGGAAATAAAGGCCTTAAATGACACACTGGACCAGATGGACATCACAGATACATACAGAACATTCCATCCCAAAGCAATAGAATACACATTCTTCTCTAGTGCACATGGAACATTCTCCAGAATAGATCACATCCTGGGTCACAAATCAGGTCTTAACCGGTATCAAAAGATTGGGTTCATTCCCTGCATATTTTCAGACCACAATGCTCTGAAGCTAGAACTCAATCACAAGAGGAAATCTGAAAAGAATCCAAATACATGGAAACTAAAGAGCATCCTATTAAAGAATGAATGGGTCAACCAGGAAATTAAAGAAGAATTGAAAAAAATTCATGGAAACAAATGATAATGAAAACACAACATTCAAAATCTGTGGGACACAGCAAAGACAGTCCTGCGAGGAAAATATATAGGGGTACAAGTCTTTCTCAAGAAACAAGAAAGTTCTCAAAAACACAACCTAACCCTACACTTAAAGGAGGTGGAGAAAGAACAACAAAGAAAGCCTAAACCTAACAGAAGAAGAGAAATAATAAAGATCAGAGCAGAGATCAATGACATAGAAATAAACAAACAAAAAAACAAAAAACAATAGAATAAATCAATGAAACTAGGAGCTGATTCTTTGAAAGAATTAATAAGATTGCTAAACCCCTGGCCAGACTTACCAAAAGAAAAGAGAAAAGACCCAAGTAAATAAAATCATGAATGAAAGAGGAGAGATCACACACAAACAACACCACAGAAATACAAACAATTATAAGAACATATTATGAGCAACTATACGCCAGCAAATTTGACAATCTGGAAGAAATGGATGCATTCCTAAAGACATATAAACTACCAAAATTGAACCAGCAAGAAATAGAAAACCTGAACAGACCCATAACCAGTAAGGAGATTAAAGCAGTCATCAAAAATCTCCTAACAAACAAAAGCCCAGGACCAGACGGCTTCCCAGGGGAATTCTACCAAACATTTAAAGAACTAATTCCTATTCTCCTGAAACTGTTCCAGAAAATAGAAATGGAAGGAGAACTTCCAAACTAATTTTATGAGGCCAGCATCACCTTGATCCCAAAACCAGACGAGGATCCCATCAAAAAAGAGAATTACAGACCAATATCCTTGATGAACACAGATGCGAAAATTCTCACCAAAATATTAGCCAATAGGATTCAACAGTACATTAAAAGGATGATTCACCACGACCAAGTGGGATTTATTGCAGGGCTGCAAAATTGATTCAACATCCACAAATCAATCAATGTGATATGATACATTAATAAAAGAAAGAACAAGAACCATATGATACTCTCAATAGATGCTGTAAAAGCATTTGACAAAGTATAGCATCCTTTTCTGATCAAAACTCTGCAAAGTGTAGGGATAGAGGGCACATACCTCAATATCATCAAAGCCATCTATGAAAAACCCACAGCAAATATTATCAATGGAGAAAAACTGAGAGCTTTTTGCTAAGGTCAGGAACATGGCAGGGATATCCATTATCACCACTATATTCAACATAGTAGTAGAAGTCCTAGCCTCAGCAATCAGACAACAAAAAGAAATTAAAGGCATCCAAATCAGGAAAGAAAAAGTCAAACTCTCACTCTTTGCAGATGATATGATACTCTATGTGGGAAACCCAAAAGACTCCACTCCAAATCTGCTAGAACTCATACAGGAATTCAGTAAAGTGTCAGGATGTAAAATCAATGCACAGAAATCAGTTGCATTTCTATACACCAACAACAAAACAGAAGAAAGAGAAATTAAGGAGTCAATCCCATTTACAATTGCACCCAAAACCATAAGATACCTAGGAACAAGCCTAACCAAAGAGGCAAAGAATCTGTAATCAGAAAACTATAATGTACTCTTGAAAGAAATTGAGGAAGACACAAAGAAATGGAAAAAATGTTCCATGCTCACGGAGTGGAAGAACAAATATTGTGAAAATGTCTATGCTACCTAAAGCAATCTACACATTTAATGCAATCCCCGTCAAAATCCCATCCATTTTTTTCAAATAAATGGATGGGAGGGTATGTGCTTTGGTGAGTGCTGTGAATTGTGTAAACCTGGTGATTCACAGACCTGTGCCCCTGGGGATAAGAATATATGTTTATAAAAAAATAAAAATTAATTAAAAAAAAAAAAAAAGGCAAAAAAAAAAAATCCCATCCATTTTTTTCAAATAAATGGAACAAATAATCCTAAAATGTCTATGGAACCAGAAAAGACCTCAAATAGCCAGAGGAATATTGAAAAATATTGAATATTGAAAAGTTGGTGGCATCACAATTCCAAACTTCAAGCTCTATTACAAAGCTGTTATCATCAAGACAGTATGGGACTGGCACAAAAACCAACACATAGATCAATGGAACAGAATAGAGAGCCCAGAAATAGACCCTCAACTCTATGGTCAACTAATCTTTGACAAAGCAGAAAAGAATGTCCAATGGAAAAAAGACAGTCTCTTCAACAAACGGTGTTGGGAAAATTGGATAGCCACATGCAGAAGAATGAAACTGGATCATTTCCTTACACCACCCATGAAAATAGACTCAAAATGGATGAAGGACCTCAGTGTGAGAAAGGAATCCATCAAAATCCTTGAGGAGAACACAGGCAGCAACCTCTTCTACCTCAGTCACAGCAACTTCTTCCTAGGAAGAAGGCAAAGGGCAAAAGGGATTGGTGTGGGGAAGAAACAAGTGTGGAAGACTCTAGGCTTGGTTTCTAACTTTGCTTTAGTTCACTTGAGGAGTGTTAAATTTACATCACATTTGTTTAAGATCTACTTTATGCCAAAGTTTTATGGTTACATTTTTTTAAGCAACTGAATGTACTGAATCTGAGATACATTTCAGTTACTAGGTC
Organism: Mustela erminea; assembly: GCF_009829155.1. Classification (NCBI taxonomy): domain Eukaryota; kingdom Metazoa; phylum Chordata; class Mammalia; order Carnivora; family Mustelidae; genus Mustela; species Mustela erminea. The sequence goes on along the minus strand of NC_045629.1, from coordinate 14,526,097 downwards.
ATAAAGAGTGCATTTATATATATCTCAAACGTCTGAGGATGCTAAGCAACAGGGGATTAAGAAACCAAATTAGATCTCTGGCAATATATTTGAAGTAAGGTGAGAAGATTTATGAAAAGGTAAAATTATTGGTAACAGCCCTGCAGGTTTGAAAATATTTACTTTGAACTATTTGATACAATTGAATAGTTTTGCACATATGATAATCTGTGCCTTGGTAATGACTACTAAAATGAAAAATAAAGATGTCTTAAACATTTTTAAAAATCAGTAAAAGGGGGGCACCTGGGTGGCTCAATCAGCGGAGCAACAGATCTTGGTTTTGGCTCAGGTTGGGAACTCAGGTCTTAGGATGGAGGTTTTGTGCCCAGCAAGGAGTCTGCTTGTCCCTCTCCTTCCAATACTGCCCCCTCTTTCCATGCATACACACACACACTCTCTCTCTCTCTCAAATAAATAAATAATAAAAATCTTTTAAAAAATCAACAAAAGAATTTGTTTCAAAATTTGTTGTTAGAATATGGTAAACTATTTCTTGTAAAATTTTGATCCTGTCCACATATGTCAGAGAGGACCAAAAGCTGTTTTTTCCCTTGAAGAGTTGTTTTTTAAGCTTTTGAAATGTATTTATAACTTGATTCACAGGAAACAGGATTTAATCATCCCAAAAAAAAAAAAAAAACAATGAACACCACCTTAAAACTACCTTGTAGATTTAAGAAAATATTTTGGGTTCTGAAGGCAGACAGGAAAAAAAAAGTTATCCCCTAAAGTTTAACAAATTATCTTGCTGTCAGAGATATATCTCACCAAGAACATTTTTATTATTTTGCTTATTGAGTTTGATGAGCCCTCTCTGGAAATACTTAATTATCACTTTGATTTAATTAGGTAGAAAAAAATAATTTTTAGGTCAAATTTCCTTCGAGCTGCATATTCTGAGAATCCTTAATATGTGCCAGTAGGTACGTTGGTAATAAAAACATAGTTGAGGACTTTACACCAGATTTGTTATTCTTTGATTAGGATACATGTTTACTTAAGGTGCAACTTTAGCTTATGCACATGTCATACATATTGTACTGCAATACATATATAGCTTGGAAAACACAGAACAAGAACCTTGTTAGTATCAGATGTTGCCCAGATGTTAACTTGGGCAACATTTACAATTTATGATCAATTGTGATGTTTCATGTTTTCTACTTCCTATTTCTCGTTTATTTTAATTATCTTAGTCACAGTTAAAAATAATAATGCAAGAAAGCATCAGCAAAAATGGTTGAGTAAAAAACTTCTAAACCCTTCCCTCCATAAAAACCATGAAAAAACAGGCAAGAACTATCAGAATCAACTTTCAGAACTATGGAAAATAATGAGAAGCTTGCAACAACCCAGTTAGCCTGGTAAGATAGTGAGTACTTTAAGTTACTATAAACCCATCTCTCACTCCCCAGCTCAGTTAAAGCCTTGAAATTAAAAACCTGAACCATGAGAGACTATGGACTCTGAAAAACAATCTGAGGGTTTTGAAGGGGCGGGGGGTGGGAGGTTGGGGTACCAGGTGGTGGGTATTATAGAGGGCATGGATTGCATGGAGCACTGGGGGTGGTACAAAACAATGAATACAGTTATGCTGAAAATAAAAAACCAAAACAAAACAAAACAAAAAACCCTGAATTTCTTCTACTAGTACAGTAAAGAAAAGAACAAATCTGGTTTGCAAATTATTGTTACTTCATCTTCCTAGAGGCTCCCTATAAGAAACAGTGAGAAGGCTTGTTTTTATCTTATCTGACTGCAACTGTCCTTTGGTCTGCTGCTGTCCAGGGGCATTTCTTAAAAACATTTACAGGGAAAAGGTTTATAGCTGCTCTCTGAAACAGTGGATAATTGTTGTGCAAACAATAGACCAACCAAAATCCTGAGTGGGAAGGCTAAGAAATGAGATACCTTGAGGAATTGGTTCTTTGAAAAGCCCTTATATATTAAGAGAATCTAAAATCCACATGCATACCCAGCATTGTGCATATGATCATGAAAGACCTGAGAAGTCCCTAAGCTTTCACCTCTAGCTGAACCTGGAACACTGGGCAAGCAGGAAGTGAAGGAAAAGAGAGTTGTAAACTTCTTGATTGAGTGTTAGTGGCATACTCCAACAAAAACAGAACCCATTGGCAAAGACTAGAAATTCTTCCTCGTTCCAAGCATTTAAGAAAATCCCTATCCTATTATTAGCTTACCACTAAGGTAATGGAACAGAGATATCAGTGGTCACATGCAATAAAAACAGCAGATTTTATGGAATTAATTAAGAAAAGGCACCAAACAAATAGTAACTACAATGAGCAACAACAAACCCTGAGGAACAGGGACAGAGGAGATTTCTGACTTGCAGAGTTGCCATATTACAATATAAAAATGTCCATATTTCTACAAACTCACCAGCACATGAAGAAATAAGAACTTATGGTCCATGCACTGGAAGAATCACAAAGAGTAGAAATTGTTTCTGAGGAAGCACAGATATTGGATTTACTCAACAAAGGCCCTAGATGGAGCTTTTAAATATGTTTTGGGACTTCATAAAAATCAAAAGCTTCTGCACAGCAAAGGAAACAGTCAAGAAAACAAAGAGGCAACCCACGGAATGGGAGAAGATATTTGCAAATGATAGTACAGACAAAAGGTTGATATCCAGGATCTATAATGAACTCCTCAAACTCAACACACACGAAACAGGCAAACATATCAAAAAATGGGCAGAAGATATGAACAGACATTTCTCCAATCAAGACATACAAATGGCTATCAGACACATGAAAAAATGTTCATCATCTCTAGCCCTCAGGGAGATTCAAATTAAAACCACATTGAGATATCACCTTACACTAGTTAGAATGGCAAAAATTAAAAAACAGGAAACAACATGTGTTGGAGAGGATGTGGAGAAAGGGGAACCCTCTTACACTGTTGGTGGGAATGCAAGTTGGTGCAGCCTCTTTGGAGAACAGTGTGGAGATTCCTCAAGAAATTAAAAATAGAACTTCCCTATGATCCTGCAAATGCACTCCTGGGTATATACCCCAAAGATACAAATGTTGTGAAAAGAAGGGCCATCTGTACCCCAATGTTTATAGCAGCAATGGCCACGGTCGCCAAATTATGGAAAGAACAAAGATGCCCTTCAACGGACGAATGGATAAGGAAGATGTGGTCCATATACACTATGGAGTATTATGCCTCCATCAGAAAGGACGAATACCCAACTTTTGTAGCAACATGGACGGGACTGGAAGAAATTATGCTGAGTGAAATAAGTCAAGCAGACAGAGTCAATTATCATATGGTCTCACTTATTGTGGAGCATAACAAATAGCATGGAGGACAAGGGGTGTTAGAGAGGAGAATGGATTTGGGAGAAATTGGAAGGGGAGGTGAACCATGAGAGGCTATGGACTCCAAAAAACAATCTGAGGGATTTGAAGTGGCAGGGGGGTGGGAAGTTGGGGTACTGGGTGGTGGGTATTATGGAGGGCATGGATTGCATGGAGGACTGGGTGTGGTGAAAAAATAATGAATACTGTTTTTCTGAAAATAGATAAATTAATTTATAAATAAAATAAAATAAATATATGTTTGAAGAGCAAAAGATCATTTTAGATCGAAAGGACTAAAGCAAAATAAGAAAACAATGTTTCAGCAAATAGAGAATATTAACAGAGATTGAAATGATAAAAATTAACCACATAGAGATTCTGAAGTTAAAAAATGCAGAAACTGAAATGAGAAATTCACTGGGTTGCACAACAACAGATTTGAACTGGCAGAAAAAATAGTGAACTTGAAAATAAGTTAATTGAAATTATTCAACTTAAAGAGCATAAAGAAAAAAAAAAAGAAAAATTAACTAAGCCTAAGAAACCTGTGAGACACCACCAGCTATGCCAACATAAGCACAATAGAAGTCCCAGAAAAGACAGAGGAAGGACTGAAGGACTATTTGAGGAAATAATGACTGAAAACTTACCAATTTTGATGGAAAAAAGTTTATATTTACCTAAAAAATTTCAATGAACTCCAAGCAAGATAAACTCAAAGAGGTAGAGACCATGACACATAATCAACTATCAAAAGCCAAGAACAAAGAATGTAGAAACCAGCAAAAGAGAAACAACTCATCACATGCAAAGGATGTTCAATAAGATTAACAGTTGGTTTTTCATCAGCAATCGTAGAAGCCAAAAGATAATGGGATGATATATTCAGAGTGCTAGAAAAAAAATTATTAAAAAATTATAAAATTATAAACCATCAATCCTGTATGTTGCTAAAATGTCCTTCAAAAGTAAGAGAAATTAAGATATTTCCTTATAAAAATATAGAGAGAAGAGTGAAAGCAGACTCACTCTTCAAGAAATGATAAATGGAGTCTGTCAGGCTGAAATGAAAGGTCGTAATGAACTCCTGTAAAGATAACTACACAGATAAATATAAAAGGCAGCATTGTGTTTTTGTTTATAACAGTTTTATTTTCCTATCTAGTTTAAATGACAATTGCAGAAAGCATTACTTGTTAACTTATGTTCATGACCATACTTTGTATAAAGATATAATTTGTGGTAATAACAACATATGAAGAGTATAAAGGAAGTATAAAAGAAGCTATAAACAATTGTACAACTTAGATAACATAGTTGAAATAGACAAATAGCTTAAAAAAAAAACACCAACTACCAAAGCAGTCTCAAAAAAGAGTTAATAAGTCTGAATACACTTGTAACAAGTAACTTAAAATCTTCCCACAAAGAAAATCCCAGGGCCAGATGGTATTTCTAGCATTATGTTTTATTTTTAGCACTTTTCTTTTTCTTTTTTTCTTACATTTTTACTCGGGTTAAATTAACCTACAGTGTTACATTAGCTTCAGCATGCAATATAATGATTGAACTGTTCTATCTATTTCTCATTGCTTATCAAGATAAATACACTCTTAATCCCCTGTATCTGTTTTCCCAATCTCTCCATTCACCTCCCTGGCAACCACTAGTTGATTCTCTGCATTGAAGTATCTGTATTTTTTGTTTGTCTCTTTTTCTCTTTGTTCATTTTGTTTCTTAAATTCCACATACAAGTGAAATCATATGGTACTTGGCTTCCTCTGTCTGATATATTTCACTTTACATTAGAGCCTGATGCTGTGAATGGCAAGACTTCATTCTCTTTTATAGTGGAGAAACATTACAGAGTATATATGTCACACCTTCATTCATTCATCTATGGAGGGACACTTGGATTGTTTCCATATTTTGGCTATTATAAATACTGCTGCAATAAACATAGGGGTGAATGTATCCTTTTGAATCAGTTTTTTCATTTTCTTTACATACATATCCAGTAATAGAATTAATTATTCTTATGATAATTCTATTTTTAATTTTTTGAAGAACGTCCATACTATTTTGCACAGTAGTTGCACCAATTTGCATTCCCATCGGCAGGGCATGAGGGTTTCTTTTCCTCCACATCATCATCAACACTTGTTATTTCTTGGGTTTTTTATTTTAGTCATTCTTTCAGGTATAAGATGATGTCTCATAGTTTTAATTTGCATTTTCCTGATGATTCGTGATGTTGAGCACCTTTTCATTTGTCTCTTGTCCCTCTCCATGCCTTCTCTGGAAAAATGTCTATTCATGTGCTCTGCCCATTTTTAAATTGCATTATTTGGAGTTTTTTAATATTGAGTTCTATAAATTCTGTAAATATTTTGGATTTTAATTTTTTAGTCACAGTAGTTCGGTTTTGCTTTTGTTTTCCTTGCCTCAGCAGACATACCTAGAAAAATGTTTCTTTCTTTCTGTGGGGCTTGAACTCACAACTCTGGAGATGAAGACCTGAACTGAGATGGAAAGTTGGACGCTTAACCAACTGAGCCTCCCAGGTCCCCCTTTAAAATGGTTTCAGTGGCCTATGTTAAGAAACTACCGACTTTTTTCTTCCAGGATTTGTGATTTCAGGTGCTTAATCCACTTTGAGTTTATTTTTGTGTATGATGTAAGAAAGCAGTCCATTTTCATTCTTTTGCATGTAGCTGTCCAGTGTTCCCGGCACTATTTGTTGAGGACACCTTTGCCCATTGAATATTCTTGCTTCCTTTGTGGAAGATTAATTAACCATACAAGTGTAACCATATAAGTGTGGATTCATTCCTGAGCTCTCTATTCTGTACCACAGATCTATGTTTCTGTTTTTGTGCCAGTACCATGTTTTGATTACTACAGCTTTATAGTATATCTTGAAATCTTGGCTGTGGTACCTCCAGTTATGTTCTTTTCCTTTTAAGACTGGTTTGACTATTCAAAGTATTTTGTGGTTCCATACAAATTTTAGGATTATTTCGGTTAGGTCTGTAAAAACTGTTGTTGGTGTTTTCACAGGGATTGTTTTAAATCTATAGACTGCTTTTGGTAGTATAGGCACTTTAACAATATTGGTATTTTTCCAGTCCACAAGCATGGAATATCTTTCCATTTGTTTGTGTCATCTTCAGTTTATTTAATCAGTGTTTTATAGTTTTGAGACTACAGATCTTTCACCTCCTTGGAGAAGTTTCTTCCTAAGTGCTTTTTTCTTTTTGGTGCAATTGTAAATGGAATTTTTTTTTAATTTCTCTTTCTGCTACTTAATTATCAATGTCTAGAAATGCAAAAGATTTCTGTATATTAATTTTATATCCTATGACTTTCTTATTTCATATATAAGTTCTAGTACTTTTTTGGTGTAGTCTTTAGGGTTTTCTATATACAGTAACTGCAAATGGTGAGTTTTATGTCTTCCTTACCAATTAGGATGCCTTTTTTTTTTCTTGTCTCATTGCTGTGGCTAGGACTTCCAGTACTATATTAAATAAAAGTGGTAAGAGTGGACATCCTTGTCTTGTTCCTGATGGTAGAAGAAAAGCTCTCAGTGTTTAACCTTTGAATTAAGATGGTAGTTGTGGGTATTTCATATATGGCCTTTATTATGTTGAGGTATGTTCTGTCTATACCTACTTTGTTGAGTTTTTATCATGAACAGAAGTTGCTCTTTGTCATATGCTTTTCTTGAATCTATTGAGTTGTCGTATGGTTTTTATCCTTTCCTGAAGCAGGGCTTAATCCCAAGACCCTGGAATCATGAACTGACCAAAGGCAGGCACTTAACTGACTGAACCACACAGGTGCCCTTCAAAGTAATTATTGATAGTTACTTACTGCCATTTTATTAAGTGTTTTACAGTTGTTTTTGTGGTTCTTCTGTTTTTTCTTCTCTTTCTTTTTCCTTATGGTTTGATGACTTCTTTATTAATATGCTTGGATTCCTTTCTATTTTATTTTTTTTTTTTTGTATTACAGGTTTTTGATTTGTGATGACCATTAGGCTCATATAAAACATATTATGCATATAGCAGTTTGTATTAAGTTGATGGTCCCTTAAGTTTGAATACATTCTAAAAGTACAAAATTTTTACTCTGCCCCCCATGTTTTATGTATATGATGTCATTACATCTTTTTATTTTGTGAATCCCTTGATTGATAATGTGTAGATATAACTGATTTTACTGCTTTTGTGCTTTAATCTATTATTTTATAAGCGATTAATCTATTATTATATTTGTATTCACCTATGAAATTTTTTCCATTCATAATTTTCTTATTCCTGGTTACGACCCTTTTTTTCCACTCAAAAGAACCCCTTTAGCATTTCTTGTATGCTTGGTTCAGTGGTGATACATTCCTTTGACTTTTGTTTGTCTGGGAAGCTCTTCATCTCTCTTAGTATGCTGGTTAGAGTATTCTTTTTTTTTTAAGATTTTATTTATTTATTTGACACAGAAAGAGAGAGAGAGAGATCACAAGTAGACAGAGGCAGGCAGAGAAAGAGGGGAAAGCAGGTTCCCTGATGAGCAGAGAGTCCAATGTGGGGCCCTATCCCAGAACCTTGAGATCATGACCTGAGGTGAAGGCAGAGGCTTAACCTACGAGCCACCCAGGCACCCCTGGATAGAGTATTCTTAATTGCAGATTTTTTTCCTTTGAGCACTTTGAAGTCAAGGCCCACTAGTTTTCAAATCTAAATGTTGCAGGGACCCATCTTCCCAGTGCAGGTTCCCTGTGTCTGGGTTGACTAATGTGAGGTATGCTCCTCTCCCTTCTCTATGCTTATGTTGCCCTTTCCATTTATGGTTAGTCTCAGCTGGAGTTTGGTTCCTGACACATATCTCTAACCCTCCTACCCATTTCAGTGTGGCCTCCTCTCTAGGGTTAACTGTGGAAAGTCTGCTCTTCTAGTCTTCAGGCTGTTTTCTGGGTTAATTACACTCAAGTGGCTGTTACCGAGCTGTGTCCATGGGATGAAGTGAGTTTAGCATACTCCTACTCTACTATCTTTCCAGAAATCTCCTAGCAAAAATTTAAAGATTAATTAATGTTATTCATTTTCAAACACTTCCAAAAAATAGAAAGAACATTTTTTCATTCTTTCTGAGGCCAGCCTTACACTGATTGCAAATCAAATCCAAATAGCACAATAAATGAAAATTACAGATGAAATGAAAATTACAGTATCCCCTACAAAGATGGATGTAAAATTCTTCAGCATATACTTACAAACTGAGTCTATGAGTATATTGAAAAAAATGTTACACAATGATCAAGAGAAATAATCCCAGCAATACAAGTTTTTTTTCAACATCACTCAATGTGAATAGAGTAAAGAGGGGAAAAAAAAAAAAAAAGATCGCCTCAACACATACAGAGAAAACATTTGACAAAATTCAACAGCCTTTTATGATTAAAATATATATATATATCTATATATATCTATATATATATAGATATATATAGATATATATATATATACCCAACAAACCAGGAATGGAAGGGGACTTCTTCAACCCAATAAATGAAAAACCAATAATGAAGGACTGAATGAAAGTTTTCCCCCTGAAGTCAGGAAAAAATTAAGTGTCAACTTTCATCATACCTATCCAAAGCTGAACTAGAAATTGTAACTAGGGCAATTAGATATGAAAAATAGTTTAAAAGCATCAAAATTGGGAAGGAAGAAGTGAAATATTTTCTATTTATGGATGGCTTGATTTTATATACAGAAAACCCTGAAGTACTCACAAACACACTCTTAAAGCTAATAGCATGCTAATGAGCATGTTCAGCAAAATTGCAAGATATAAATTAATATATTAAAATTAGCTCCATTGTTGTATACAAGCAACAAACAATCTGAAAAAAAAATGAAGAAACTGGTTCCATCTACAATAACGTCAAAAAGAAGCAACTTAGGAAGAAGTGTATGACTTATATACTGAAAACTAAAAAACATTATTGAAAGAAATTTAAAGAGTCAGATAAATAGAAAGATCTTATAGTCATGAATCAGAAGATTTAATGTTGTTAAATGGCAATACTCCTCAAACTAATTTACAATTTAGTGAAATCTCTATAAATACCCAACAGCCAGTTTTGAGGAAGAAATTGAAAAGCCAATCCTCAAAATCATATTGAATTGGAAGGGATTCCAAATAGCAAAAACAATCTTGAAAAAGAACAAAATTTTTTTATTGTACTTTCTTATTTCAAAAACCAAACAGGTACTGTCATAAGGATAGACAGATAAATAAACCAATAGAATGTAATTGAGAATTGAGAAAGCCAGACATCTATAGCCAAATAGTATTTGACAAAGATGCCAAGACCATTAATGGGGAAAGAATAGCCTTTTCAACAAAGGATTCTGGGATTAATGGATAGCCATCTGCCTCCCCCCCCCCAAAAAAAAAAAAAAGAATTTGGGGGGAGGAGTCAAGATGGCGGAGAAGTAGCAGGCTGAGACTACTTCAGCTAGCCGGAGATCAGCTAGATAGCTTATCTAAAGATTGCAAACACCTGAAAATCCATCGGCAGATTGAAGAGAAGAAGAACAGCAATTCTGGAAACAGAAAAACAACCACTTTCTGAAAGGTAGGACCAGCGGAGAAGTGAATCCAAAGCGACGGGAAGATAGACCCCGGGGGGAGGGGCCGGCTCCCGGCAAGCGGCGGAGCAACGGCGCACAAAATCAGGACTTTTAAAAGTCTGTTCCGCTGAGGGACATCGCTCCAGAGGCTAAACCGGGGCGAAGCCCACACGGGGTCTGCGTGGCCTCAGGTCCCACAGGGTCACAGAAGGATCAGGGGTGTCTGAGTGTCGCAGAGCTTCCGGGTATTTGGAATGGGAAAGCCGGCTACAGAGACAGAGCCGACAGTAAGCTCGCAGCTCGGTGTTACCTTGAACCGGTCGCAGGCTAGGTGAGCTCGGAGCGCGGCTGGAGGTCAGGCAGACGGGAGTAACTGGGCGCTGTTCTCTAAGGGCGCACTGAGGAGTGGGACCCTGGGCTCTCGGCTCCTCCGGGCCTGAGACCAGGAGGCTGCCATTTGTATTCCCGTCCTCCAGAACTCTACGGAAAGCGCTCAGGGAACAAAAGCTCCTGAAAGCAAACCCGAGCGGATTACTCACCCCGGCCCCGGGTAAGGGCGGTGTAATTCCGCCTAGGGCAAAGACACTTGAGAATCACTACAACAGGCCCCTCCCCCAGAAGATCAACAAGAAATCCAGCCGAGACCAAGTTCACCTACCATGGAGTGCGGTTTCAATAACAAGGAGAGCAGCAGAATTCCAGAGGAGGAGAAAGCAAAGCTAGGAACTCATGGCTTTTTCCCTGTGATTTTTTTTAGTCTTGCAGTTAATTTAATTTTTTTCTTTTTCATTTTTTGTTTTTTTTTCTCGCCTTCTGGTAAAAATTTTTTTTTAACTTTTACCTTTTTCTTTTTTAATGTTTTTTAACTAGTTTATCTAATATATATATATATTTTCTTTTTTATATTTTTCTTTTCTTCATTTGTTTTCTTTTTTTTTAATTCTTTTCGTTTCCTTTTTTTTTTCTTTTTTCTTTCTTCCTTTTTGAACCTCTTTTTATCCACTTAAACCCCCTCACGATTTGGGATCTCATCTAATTTGGTTAAAGCATATTTTCCTGGGGTTGTTGCGACCCTATTAGTATTTTACTTGCTCCTTCATATACTCTTATCTGGACAAAATGACAAGACGGAAAAATTCAACACAACAAAAAGAACAAGAGGCAGTACCGAAGGCTAGGGACCTAATCAATACAGACATTGGTAATATGTCAGATCTAGAGTTCAGAATGACAATTCTCAAGGTTCTAGCCGGGCTCCGAAAAGGCATGGAAGATATTAGAGAAACCCTCTTGAGAGATATAAAAGCCCTTTCTGGAGAAATAAAAGAACTAAAATCTAACCAAGTTGAAATCAAAAAAGCTATTAATGAGGTGCAAACAAAAATGGAGGCTCTCACTGCTAGGATAAATGAGGCAGAAGAAAGAATTAGTGATATAGAAGACCAAATGACAGAGAATAAAGAAGCTGAGCAAAAGAGGGACAAACAGCTACTGGACCACGAGGGGAGAAATCGAGAGATAAGTGACACCATAAGACGAAACAACATTAGAATAATTGGGATTCCAGAAGAAGAAGAAAGAGAGAGGGAAGCAGAAGGTATACTGGAGAGAATTATTGGGGAAAATTTCCCCAATATGGCAAAGGGAACGAGCATCAAAATTCAGGAGGTTCAGAGAACGCCCCTCAAAATCAATAAGAATAGGCCCACACCCCGTCACCTAATAGTAAAATTTACAAGTCTCAGTGACAAAGAGAAAATCCTGAAAGCAGCCCGGGAAAAGTCTGTAACATACAATGGTAAAAATATTAGATTGGCGGCTGACTTATTCACAGAGACCTGGCAGGCCAGAAAGAGCTGGCATGATATTTTCAGAGCACTAAACGAGAAAAACATGCAGCCAAGAATACTATATCCAGCTAGGCTATCATTGAAAATAGAAGGAGAGATTAAAAGCTTCCAGGACAAACAAAAACTGAAAGAATTTGCAAACACCAAACCAGCTCTACAGGAAATCTTAAAAGGGGTCCTCTAAGCAAAGAGAGAGCCTACAAGTGGTAGATCAGAAAGGAACAGAGACCATTTACAGTAACAGTCACCTTACAGGCAATACAATGGCACTAAATTCATATCTCTCAATAGTTACCCTGAATGTTAATGGACTAAATGCCTTTGTCAAAAGACACAGGGTATCAGAATGGATAAAAAAACAAAACCCATCTATATGTTGCCTTCAAGAAACTCATTTTAAGCCCGAAGACACCTCCAGATTTAAAGTGAGGGGGTGGAAAAGAATTTACCATGCTAATGGACATCAGAAGAAAGCAGGAGTGGCAATCCTTATATCAGATCAATGAGATTTTAAGCCAAAGACTAGAATAAGAGATGAGGAAGGACACTATATCATACTCAAAGGGTCTGTCCAACAAGAAGATTTAACAATTTTAAATATCTATGCCCCCAACGTGGGAGCAGCCAACTATATAAACCAATTAATAACAAAATCAAAGAAACACATCAACAATAATACAATAATAGTAGGGGACTTTAACACTCCCCTCACTGAAATGGACAGATCATCCAAACAAAAGATCAGCAAGGAAATAAAGGCATTAAACGACACACTGGACCAGATGGACATCACAGATATATTCAGAACATTTCATCCCAAAGCAACAGAATACACATTCTTATCTAGTGCACATGGAACATTCTCCAGAATAGATCACATCCTCGGTCCTAAATCAGGACTCAACCGGTATCAAAAGATTGGGATCATTCCCTGCATATTTTCAGACCACAATGCTCTAAAGCTAGAACTCAAGCACAAAAGGAAGTTTGGAAAGAACCCAAACACATGGAGACTAAAAAGCATCCTTCTAAAGAATGAATGGGTCAACCGGGAAATTAAAGAAGAATTGAAAAAAAATCATGGAAACAAATGATACTGAAAATACAACAGTTCAAAATCTGTGGGACACAACAAAGGCAGTCCTGAGAGGAAAATATATAGCGGTACAAGACTTTCTCAAGAAACAAGAAAGGTCTCAGGTACACAACCTAACCCTACACCTAAAGGAGCTGGAGAAAGAACAAGAAAGAAACCCTAAGCCCAGCAGGAGAAGAGAAATCATAAAGATCAGAGCAGAAATCAATGAAATAGAAACCAGAAAAACAATAGAACAAATCAACGAAACTAGGGGCTGGTTCTTTGAAAGAATTAATAAAATTGATAACCCCCTGGCCCGACTTATCAAAAAGAAAAGAGAAAGGACCCAAATAAATAAAATCATGAATGAAAGAGGAGAGATCACAACTAACACCAAAGAAATACAAACTATTATAAGAACATACTATGAGCAACTCTACGCCAATAAACTTGACAATCTGGAAGAAATGGATGCATTCCTAGAAACATATAAACTACCACAACTGAACCAGGAAGAAATAGAAAACCTGAACAGACCCATAACCAGTAAGGAGATTGAAACAGTCATTAAAAATCTCCAAACAAACAAAAGCCCAGGGCCAGACGGCTTCCCGGGGGAATTCTACCAAACATTTAAAGAAGAACTAATTCCTATTCTCCTGAAACTGTTCCAAAAAATAGAAATGGAAGGAAAACTTCCAAACTCATTTTATGGGGCCAGCATCACCTTGATCCCAAAACCAGACAAGGATCCCATCAAAAAAGAGAGCTATAGACCAATATCCTTAATGAACACAGATGCAAAAATTCTCACCAAAATACTAGCCAATAGGATTCAACAGTACATTAAAAGGATGATTCACCACGACCAAGTGGGATTTATTCCAGGGCTGCAAGGTTGGTTCAACATCCGCAAATCAGTCAATGTGATACAACACATCAATAAAAGAAAGAACAAGAACCATATGATACTCTCAATAGATGCTGAAAAAGCATTTGACAAAGTACAGCATCCCTTCCTGATCAAAACTCTTCAAAGTGTAGGGATAGAGGGCACATACCTCAATATCATCAAAGCCATCTATGAAAAACCCACCGCAAATATCATTCTCAATGGAGAAAAACTGAAAGCTTTTCCACTAAGGTCAGGAACAAGGTAGGGATGTCCATTATCACCACTGCTATTCAACATAGTATTAGAGGTCCTAGCCTCAGCAATCAGACAACAAAAGGAAATTAAAGGCATCCAAATTGGCAAAGAAGAAGTCAAATTATTACTCTTCGCAGATGATATGATACTATATGTGGAAAACCCAAAAGACTCCCCTCCAAAACTGCTAGAACTTGTACAGGAATTCAGTAAAGTGTCAGGATATAAAATCAATGCACAGAAATCAGTTGCATTTTTCTACACCAACAACAAGACAGAAGAAAGAGAAATTAAGGAGTCCATCCCATTTACAATTGCACCCAAAACCATAAGATACCTAGGAATAAACCTAACCAAAGAGGACAGAATCTATACTCAGAAAACTATAAAGTACTCATGAAAGAAATTGAGGAAGACACAAAGAAATGGAAAAATGTTCCATGCTCCTGGATTGGAAGAATAAATATTGTGAAAATGTCTATGCTACCTAAAGCAATCTACACATTTAATGCAATTCCTATCAAAGTACCATCCATCTTTTTCAAAGAAATGGAACAAATAATTCTAAAATTTATATGGAACCAGAAAAGACCTCGAATAGCCAAAGGGATATTGAAAAAGAGAGCCAACGTTGGTGGCATCACAATTCCGGACTTCAAGCTCTATTACAAAGCTGTCATCATCAAGACAGCATGGTACTGGCACAAAAGCAGACACATAGATCAATGGAACAGAATAGAGAGCCCAGAAATAGACCCTCAACTCTACAGTCAACTAATCTTCGACAAAGCGGGAAAGAATGTCCAATGGAAAAAAGACAGCCTCTTCAATAAATGGTGCTGGGAAAACTGGACAGCCACATGCAGAAAAATGAAATTGGACCATTTCCTTACACCACACACAAAAATAGACTCAAAATGGATGAAGGACCTCAATGTGTGAAAGGAATCCATCAAAATCCTTGAGGAGAACACAGGCAGCAACCTCTTCGACCTCAGCCGCAGCAACATCTTCCTAGGAACAACGCCAAAGGCAAGGGAAGCAAGGGCAAAAATGAACTATTGGGATTTCATCAAGATCAAAAGCTTTTGCACAGCAAAGGAAACAGTTAACAAAATCAAAAGACAACTGACAGAATGGGAGAAGATATTTGCAAACGATATATCAGATAAAGGACTAGTGTCCAGAATCTATAAAGAACTTAGCAAACTCAACACCCAAAGAACAAATAATCCAATCAAGAAATGGGCAGAGGACATGAACAGACATTTCTGCAAAGAAGACATCCAGATGGCCAACAGACACATGAAAAAGTGCTCCATATCACTCGGCATCAGGGAAATACAAATCAAAACCACAATGAGATATCACCTCACACCAGTCAGAATGGCTAAAATCAACAAGTCAGGAAATGACAGATGCTGGCGAGGATGCGGAGAAAGGGGAACCCTCCTACACTGTTGGTGGGAATGCAAGCTGGTGCAGCCACTCTGGAAAACAGCATGGAGGTTCCTCAAAATATTGAAAATAGAACTGCCCTATGACCCAGCAATTGCACTATTGGGTATTTACCCTAAAGATACAAACGTAGCGATCCAAAGGGGCACGTGCACCCAAATGTTTATAGCAGCAATGTCCACAATCGCCAAACTATGGAAAGAACCTAGATGTCCATCAACAGATGAATGGATCAAGAAGATGTGGTATATATACACAATGGAATACTATGCAGCCATCAAAAGAAATGAAATCTTGCCATTTGCGACAACATGGATGGAACTAGAGCGTATCATGCTTAGCGAAATAAGTCAAGCGGAGAAAGACAACTATCA
Organism: Mustela erminea; assembly: GCF_009829155.1. Lineage (NCBI taxonomy): Eukaryota > Metazoa > Chordata > Mammalia > Carnivora > Mustelidae > Mustela > Mustela erminea. Next base: position 14,510,169 of record NC_045629.1, on the reverse strand, counting down.
TATGATCTCCCTGATATGAGGAAGTGGTGATGCAACATGGGGGCTTAAGTGGGTAGGAGAAGAATAAATGAAGCAAGATTGGAATGGGAGGGAGACAAACCATAAGTGACTCTTAATCTCACAAAACAAACTGAGGGTTGCTGGGGGGAGGGGGTGTGGGAGAAGGGGGTGGGATTATGGACATTGGGGAGGGTATGTGCTTTGGTGAGTGCTGTGAAGTGTGTAAACCTGGTGATTCACAGACCTGTACCCCTGGGGATAAAAATATATGTTTATAAAAAATAAAAAATTAAATAAAAAAAATTAAATAAATTAAATAAAAAAAGAATTTGGATGCCTACCTCACTAAGCAAAAATGTTAATTAAATATTGAACAATGACCAATTGTTAGAATTAAAAATATGAAACTTTTAGAAGGAAATATAGATATAAATTTTCATAATGTTGGAAAAGGAAATGAAAGCATGAACAACTAAAACCACAACACTGTCACCACCACAACAAAATAGATGTATAAGACTTCATCAAAATTATTTTGCACATCACAGCAGTGTACTATCAAGGAAGTAAAGATACAACCTACAGAATGGGAGAAAATACTTGCAAATTATGTGTTTAACAAGGTTCTAGTATTCAGAACATATAAATAACTCTTAAAACTCAACAAAAAGATGCAGTTACTGTGGAAAACAGCTCCTCATCAATTTAAAGATAGTATGACCATATGACCCACTAATGCCGCTCCTAAGTATATACCCAAAAGAATTGAAAACAGGTATTCAAACAAGTAACTGTACACAAATGTTCATGCTAGTACTGTTCACAACAGTCAAAAAATAGAAATAATGTACATGTTTATCAAGGGATGAATGGATAAGCCAAATATGGTATATCTAAATATGAAATACTATACAGTCATTATAAAGAATGAAATACATCTGATACATGTTATGACACAGATGAACCTTGAAAACATATGCTAAGTAAAAGAAGCTACACATTAAATATCACATATTTTATTATTCCATTCATATGTAATGTCCAAAATAGGCAAATCCAAAAAACCAAGAAGTAGATTTGTGAGTCCAGAAGTAGGGAAAGGGTAGAATGAGGAATAACTACTCAGTGAGTATGGATTTCCGTTTGGGACCATGAAAAAGTTCTGGAACTAGACTGTAGTGATGGCACAACATTCTGAATGTACTCAATGCCATTGATTGAATTTTAACCACTTTAAAATGGTCAAAAGAGTAAATTGTCTGTTATATTTTACCACATTTAAAAAAAAATCTCAAGAAGAAACAAACAATTCCAATAAAAATGGGCAAAGGATTTGTATAGACCTTTCTCAAAAGAAGATAAACAAATGCCTGAAAAGCACTTTGAAAGACTAAACATCATTAGTCATTAGGGAAATGCAAATTTAAGCCACAAAGAAAACCCACTTTATATCCACTAGCATGGCTCTAATAAAGGGGGGGGTGTTAAATACAAGTTTTGACAAGGATTTGGAAATATTAGACCCTTATGTGGTGTTAATTGGCTTGTAAAATGGTTGTGTCTGTAAAAAGCAATCTGGCTGTTCCTCAGACAGTTAAAGATGGAGTTGCCACAGGTCCAGCAATTCCACTGCTATATATGTATCCAAGAGAAGTGAAATCATATGTCCACACAAAAACCTGTGCAAGAATGTTCCTAAGCAATGTTATTTGTAATAGGGGAGAAGTGGAGACAAACCAAACTGTTCATCAACTAATAGATGAATAAAGAAGATAAAGTGTATCCATACAATGGAATATCTTTTGGCTGTACAAAAGAATGAAGTACTGATACCTGCTATATAACATGGATGAACCTTGAAAACATGCTAAGTGAAAGAAGCCAGGTGCAAAAGGCTACATTTTATATGATTTTGTTTATATGATTTGCCTCTAGAAGAGGCAAACCAGTTAGTGGTTTCCAGGGGCTGGGGAAGGGAGGAGTAGAGAATGACTACTTAATGGGTAAGAGGTTTCCTATCGAGGTGATGAAAAAGTTTCAAAACTAGATAGTGTAATGATTGCATGGCATTAAAAAGGTACTAAAAACCACTGTATTATATGCTTTAAAATGATTAACATGATGAGGTTTTATGCTATGTGAAGTTCACCTGAAATAAAAATAATTATTATAGTACATGTGTACCGATCATCATTGTCAAAGAACTAGTCATTATATTTTCAGCTTTTGACAACACAGATATGATATCTTTCTGAACAGCTTAAAACTTTGTTTCCTGGGTATCTGCCATAATGCGAAACTTCGAAACTCATCTTTTTGGGATTCCTCTTAGTTGAGCTACACAGTTGAAAGTAAGTTCTAAGTTCAATATGAAACTTATACCCATTTTTGTTGTAGTGGTTGCCATTCTATGACTAAGTGGTGAGTCCATTCTCACTATATTATATCCAGGCTAACCTTCATGCCAGCTCCCCTTCCTTTCCAAAATATTGCTACTATGCTGGATCTCAGCTGTTGCTGTTTATACCATGAGCACTTCAGTTGCTAGCTAGATCTTTACTCTTAACAAAAACAACAGCAAAACAAGAGCAAAACTGATGCAGTAGTTCTGGCCATAAAATTGCTTTCAGGATGACAGTATTTTACCCTTATAATCCCACCCCAGCCCTCTGTCAAGTGCTCTAAAATGCAGCAAAACAGCTGTTGAAAGGGACTCTGAAAACAGAAAGAAAAGTAGATCCCTGGTTGACAGGTGTAGGGTTAGATAAAATTTGACACAATTGCAACTGTGCTTCTAAGTCAATGAGCATCACTTTGGAGCAACAGATTGTAAAATACCAATGGTGATGATTGAGTAAAGACAAAGGATGAATGATGTCTTTCAGTATAAATGTTATGTAGAATTTTAGAATATATGGAAAAGTATCATACATACTTATGAAGCTTAGGTTACTATATTAATCATACAATTGCAGAAACAAACTAATAGAAGCATCTTACCAGTCATCATTGTGTTAAAGACATCCCCCAGCAAGTAACTTATTTCCTTTGGAACATGTCTTGTGAGATTCTTGCCTGGAATATTAACAACTTGTTGGGTATGAAGAGACAACAATTATTTCCAATTAAGGCTAATATGCCTTATTCAAATATGGCATAATGTGTTTCATATTTATATTAATAATTTTAATTCTTTAAATTCTTTAGGAAACTAACATCAACAATGTTTGTTCTTCCAATCCATGAGCATGGAATGCTTTCCCATCTTTTTGTGTCTTCTTCAATTTCTTTCATGATCATTCAGTAGTTCCTGGATTACAGATCCTTTACCTCTTTTTTTTTTTTTTTAAAGATTTTATTTATTTATTTGAGAGAGAAACAGTGAGAGAGAGCATGAGCGAGGAGAAGGTCAGAGAGCGAAGCAGACTCCCCATGGAGCTGGGAGCCTGATGCGGGACTCGATCCCGGGACTCCGGGATCATGACCTGAGCCGAAGGCAGTCGTCCAACCAACTGAGCCACCCAGGCATCCCAATCCTTTACCTCTTTAGTTAGGTTTATTCTCAGGTATCTCATGGTTCTTGGTGCTATAGTAAATGGAATTGATTCTCTCATTTCCCTTTCTATAGTTATTTCATTTTTAGTGTATAAAAAAGCAACTGATCGGGATGCCTGGGTGGCTCAGTGGGTTAAGCCTCTGCCTTTGGCTCAGGTCATGATCTCAGGGTCCTGGGATCAAGTCCCACATTAGGCTCTCTGCTCAGTGGACAGCCTGGTTCCCTCTCTCCCTCTGCCTGCTGCTCTGCTTCCTTGTGCACTCGCTCTCTCTTGCGCTCTCTCTCTGTCAAATAAATAAACAAATCTTTAGAAAAAAAAAAGCAACTGATTTCTGTGCATTGATTTTTATATCTGGCCACATTACTGAATTGCTGTATGAATTCTAGTAGTTTGGGGGTGGAGTCTTTTGGGTTTTCCACATAAAGTATCATGTAATCTGCAAAGAGAGAGTTTGACTTCTTCTTTGCCAATTTGAATACCTGCTGAGCAGACCCTGATGCAGGACTCAATCCCAGGATCCTGAGATCATGACTTGAGCTGAAGGCAGAGGCTTAACCCACTGAGCCACCCAGGTGCCCCCACCGGCAATTTTCTAAGTGCTGGGACAAACAATCCTAAAATTTGTATGGAACCAGAAGAGACCCCGAATTGCTAAGGAAATGTTGAAAAAGAAAAACAAAACTGGGGGCATCATGTTGCCTGATTTCAAGCTTTACTACAAAGCTGTGATCACCAAGACAGCATGGTACAGACACAAAAACAGACACGTAGACCTGTGGAACAGAGTAGAGAGCCCAGATATGGACCCTCAAATCTGTGGTCGAATAATCTTTGACAAAGCAGGAGAAAAATGAGAAAAATGAGTGGAAAAATGAGAATCCATTCAATAAACGGTGCTGGGAAAATTGGACAGCTATGTATAGACGAATGAAACTCGACCATTCTCTTAAACAATACACAAAAATAAACTCAAAAATGGAAAAAGACCTCAATGTGAGGCAGGAATCTCAAAATCCTAGAGGAGAACATAGGCATTGGCCAGAGCAACTTCTTTCAAGATATGTCTCCAAAGGCAAAGGAAACAAAAGTGAAGATGAACTTTTGGGATTTCATCAAGATCAAAAGCTTCTGCAAAGAGGCAACCCATGGAATGGGAGATGATATTCACAAATGACGTTACAGACAAAGGGATGATATTCGAGATCTATAAAGAACTCCTCAAATTCAACACTCAAAAAACAGATAATTATGTCAAAAAATGGGCAGGAGACATGAACAGATACTTCTCCAAAGAAGATATACAAATGTCTAACAGACACAAGAAAAAACGTTCATTATCATTAGCCATCCAGGATACTCAAATCAAAACCACATTGAGATACCACCTTACACCAGTTAGAATAGCCAAAATTAACAAGACAGTAAACAACAAGTGTTGGAGAGGATGTGGAGAAAGGGGAACCCTCTTACCCTGTTGGTGGGAATGCAAGCTGGTGCAGCCACTTTGGAAAACAGTGTGGAGATTCCTCAAGAAATTAAAAATAGAGCTTCCCTACGACCCTGCAATAGCACTACTGGGCATTTACCCCAAAGATACAGATGTAGAGAAAAGAAGGGCCATCTGTACCCCAATGTTCATAGCAACAATGGCCACAATCACCAAACTGTGGAAAGAGCCAAGAAGCCCTTCAACAGATGAATAGATAAAGGAGATTATGGTCCATATTTACAATGGAGTATTATGCCTCCATCAGAAAGGATGAATGCTCAACTTTTGTATCAACATGGACGGGACTGGAGGAGCTTATTCTGAGTGAAATCAGTCAATCAGAGAGAGTTAATTATCATGTAGATTCACATGTGGAGCATAAAAAATAACATGGAGAACATTAGGAGAAGGAAGGGAAAAGTGAATTGAGGGAAGTCAGAGGGGGAGATAAACCATGAGAGAGTGTGGACTCTGAGAAACAGAGGGTTTTGGAGGGGAGGGAGTTGGGAGGTTAAGTGAGTCTGGTGGTGGGTATTAAGGAGGGCCTATATTGCATGGAGCACTGGGTGTGGTGCATAAACAATGAATCTTGGAACACTGAAAAAAATCAAATTAAATTAGATTTAAAAAAAAAAACTAACACTGAGCCCTTCCTTTTTCAAAGTAGCTATTGGTAAAATGCATGACTTTTTAAAATGTGACTTAAAGTAAGAATGGTCTCAACTAAATTATTTTAAGAGTTTACTGACTTAGGGAAACTGATTTCCTATAATTCAGTCACCTGAGTTTAAATGTCTGTATATTGAATTAAGGGAACTGTAACACTGGAGAAGAACTGGTTTAAAAAATCTTGAACTATGAATAATCCAAATCCTAAATCCTAGCTCTACACATTACATTTTTTGATATGATATTTCATGTCCATTTGCAAATATTTAATCTCTATATTTGACTTACTAAAAGACTGAAATGGATTTACCTTCTCTACATGCATATTGAAAGCAGGGGAAGAGCAAGACGATTACTGAGCAAGATGAAGAAGCTCAAAACTACTAGCTTTGAGGCATTATCAAAGTTGACAATTCACATGTGGCTTCAAGCATCCTTAAAGGAAGAGGATGTCTTATCAGTGGCTTCTTTATTTGACACTGTGTATAGTAGCCATTCCCTTTTCTCTCATGGATGATTACAGTAGTTGCCAGCATCTTCTATTTCCAGTGCAAAATCCCTTCCATCAGAACAAAACAAAAACAAAACTCTTCAAAACTGCTGTGAAGAGTGATTTTTTTTTTCCCTAAAGCACAAGTCTGATTGTGACACTGCCTTATTTAAAGACCTTAGCCATTTTTTCCCTGGATCTGTAACTCGCAAACTCTCTACTAAGTCCACAGTACTCTTTAATGTTTGCCATCAAACCATCTTTTCAGAATTATATGCCTGTACCAATGTACTGCAGCTATGACCCAGCAGTTCCTAAAACTTAACCTAAATATGGGGTGGGGAGGGGTGGAAGGGAGCAGGAGAGATGACATCTTAACAGATATATCTATATTCCTAAATCATCAATAAATAAGGCAGAAAAATGTGTGAAAAGATATCCATTACTCTTAAGCAAAAATGAAAAGAAAGCTACCTAGATGTCTAAGAGAAAATAACGAAGTAAATTTTGGTGCCTTCACATAATTTTAATGTATATGAGAATGAAGAATCATTTTTGAGTTTTTAAAAAATATTCATACAAATTAGTGAAAAAAGAGGGCAACAAACTAGATACTCATTCTGATCACATTTACAAAGAATATGCACATTATGAAAATAAGTCTACATGTCATAAACATGCATACATTTACATTTAGAAATGAGAAAAAAACTGTGTTAACATGAATATCTATTTATGTATCATGATATTGGGAATAATTCATGTGATTTTATTTTCTTCCTGACACTTCTTTGTATTCTCACATGCTCGACAGTAAAAAAAACATGTTACTTTTACAAATAATGAAGTTTACAACTGACATAATATTCACTAACTTCCTAAAATGATCTATCATCATGTGATTTGTGTGAAATATATGCCTGTACCATTCCTATTTTGGAATCTGAAATCTATTCCATGGATTTTCTTGTGAGTAAAATAACAACGTCATGAATTTGTTTAATGCCAGTAAAGTGGTTTGAAGATGAAAACTTCTACATAAGTGCTAAGTATTGTTATTGAGCATTAAAAATCACTTGACATATCAGAAGTGCTTCTCTTCATTACTGGCATGAAAGCAATTTTCTCTAGGCAAAGGGAATACTTACAATATTGACATTTTAAAAAGTGTAATACTAGGAGACATGACATGCTAAAAACACTTATCTCTCCTTTCATCTAAATCCTATTGTTAGAATTTTATATTTTATAGAGTCAGTTCTATATTTATTTATGTCAAATGCTAACATTGATACATTATAAGTTTTACAGAATAGTGCTATATCAAATGCAATTTTCATGAAACAATGTCTCCTGTCAGTAGAAGTGACTTCGGTGCAGGTAGGTTTGCTGAAGAAGTACTGGTCGGCTCAGTACAGGATTGATGGCAGTTGCAGCTGGAAAAGATAATAATGTTAACTCAGAAATAGATTTTTGGGGTTGAGTGAGGAAGGGGGGGTATAAATTTTGCAAGGGCTGCTATGTGCCTACTGAGGAAAGATGTTTTCTGAGTTTTCCCCTTGAATTATGGTCATATGATGATTATGGTCATATGATGGCTCACCAGTGCCATCCAAGAGGGATCTCTAGGTTGAGCAGGCAGCAAATAACATATTTCACTTACTGACTAGTATCTAAGTTTTACAAGCATTCAAGTGCTAATAACTACCTGCAAGGAAACAGTTAACATTACATATTCTAGACAATGAAACTGAAACTCAAAGTTGTTAGTTGGGCAACCTTACACAGATAATAAGTTGGTTTCTTTCTTTTCTTTTCTTTTTTTTTAAGTCCCATATTACTCTTCTAAAGGATAGGGAGATTTGTACTGCCCCTACTAAGTGCTAAAGGTTCAAACTAGGAAGAGGAGAGGATAGAATGGGAAAAGCTCCATCGTGCTGCCTGTGTTATTTCCATCTCTGGTAGTAAAACTTATTTTGGAAATCATTCTCATTAAACAAAGAGCTTTTTGCTGCCTAATTTCAGGGTGGTATGATAGAAATAAAATATATTAAAATGAAATTAATATTCTTAGCTCTGTTGCTAATTGGCAATTGTTTCTGTTCTCATATATTCAGTAGAAATAACCATACGTTTATTAGCATCATTGTTTGAGATTAACAGATGCGGAAAAATTTACATGTTAAATGATTTCTTACCCATAGTATTGCTATTATTTCAGGTATTAGAGCATTTCTTGAATACTTCATCTTCCTCCTACACACAGTGAGAAGTTGGTGGAGTAGTTGTTACTGGTTTCCTATGATTTCATTGTCACTCTGCCAGTTGAATGCTGAGTCAGTGCACTGCATCACCGTGAAGAACATTTCTGAGGGTGTTTGTAGTGCACAGATGCCATTCAGGGGTACCATTTCAGCACTTCAGCTTCCATGAATTTGTCCGTTCACAATGAAGTTTATAATATCACGTGAAAAGTGCTTTAATATATTATTTCCAATCCCTATTTCCATAGAGAGAAAAATTCTCTCTATTTCCATAGAGAGAAAAATTGCAGCACTTTATGTAACTTTTCTCCAGGTTCCAAAATTGTCAGGATCATGTAATTCACACATCTATTATGAGTCATTGACTAAATTCCAAGAACAGGTTGTGCTCATTAAACTCCCTTAATGTATATGGACTTAAATTGTAAAGTAATTTTACAGGAAACTCTTTCAAATATTCCAAGATAATTACTCACCTAGTAATGCTATTTTGAAGAACAATTTGTACAATTATATTTAATATTTTTAAAAAATTGCCCTATCCATATATTCATAGTCTCTTCTCATTCATAAGCATTACCTAGGTGCTAATTAAAGGTCATTTAGGCCACTAGAGCTGTAATAAAAGAATAGGAAAAATAGGTAATATTTTAAATTATTTTGCCCTTTATCTACCTCATTTGGTTCCACTCAATATTGGGTTCCTATTTTAGAGATATAACTTTTATAATTAAAAGAATGCAAAAAAAAAAAGATAAAGTCATAAAAACTGTGAAAAACTTAATACTACCACTTTAGCATATGAAAACAATTCTTTTCATGAAAAAGAACCCATCACATCTCTATACCTAAAGAAATCCATAAAGACCCTTGACATAGAATGTTCTCCAGAGTTGGAGCCACCTCAGATTCTCCAAGTCACTAGCACTACTGGTAGCAAAGCTCTATGAAATCTGTGATATAAGGGCCACTGTATCTATTAATTTTCAGATCATAACCAATATTCAGAGAAGCATAGCTTGAAATATAAGAGAACATAAATGTCTATACCCTGACTATGCACAGAAGTTAGGAATCAACTCCAAACAAAGAAAATCTTTGGGGGGATGATGGAGTATTGGGAAATTTTAGAGCACATAAAGAAACAGCAAGCAGTAGTGGTGGCAGTGGGCTGTAGATCTGTGGGCTATAAGGATGAACCAGGTCTAAAGATGTGCTGTATTAATAACCCAGGACTATTATTTGAAATTCTCTGGGAAATTATCAGTTTAACTAATGTGAATCCCAATTAAAGCTTTTAAATTCCATTTTAAAGAAAGAATATATGCTTCATAGTACAGTGATTATAAAATAATTTTGTACCTTATTTCCTAACCTATTAAGTAGAGTTATTGAGAAAACAGCATCAGTTTACACAATATGCTTAAATTTCTGTTGGATTCATGACTGGTAGTACAGCTGTGAGTGGGCCTATATTGATCCTCATGTTACAGTGATTTTGTTCTTTCTGCCTCTAGTCAACAGGAACGATAGGAATAAAAGACTGTTTACTTTATTTACAATAAAGTTGAATTTCCAAAAGTAAGATACACAGTTCTTAAAAAAAAAATACTCTTACCCAGTTCTGTTTTGGACAAAGAGCATTCCATAGATTCAGCATAGGTTAGTGTCCAGGAACATGCTCTGTTATCTGGAATTTTTTTCAGTATCTATCTAAATAAAACTGAATTTAACAGATGTTTGTTACGCATAGATGTGCAAAGTATATTAGGTATTTTAGGCAACACAGAGACCAATAAAAAGACTGCTTTTAGGAGTTTGCGTGTGCATGTGGGGGTGTGTACCTTGGGCATTACATACCAAAGTAGGTCCATCTCTGGAGGTATTGAAAATGGATAGGTAGGGACTTCCAGAGGAGATAGCAGAATAGAAGGATTCTAGGCTTACCTCATTCCATGGATACATCAAGATAACACCCACATCAGAATAAATAATGTAGAAGATGACCCAAAGACTGGCAAAACAAACTCTCCACAGCTAAATGTAGAGAGAGGACACATCAAAGTGCGTACAAAGGCAGAGACCTAGTTGGGAGCCAAACTGATCTCTGGAACTGTCCATGGAGAGGAAGGATGTCACAGGTGTGGAGAGAGAAGATGAGCAGACCCCACATTAGGCACCCCACCACATTAGGAAGACAAATCTCTATAACATTGAGCTTTGAAAAACAGAGGGACTTAAATTCTTGAGTTCTTACAGCTAGTGAGGCTTAACACCTGGAACTTTATTTTTAACTTATTTTTTTAACCTCTAGAACTTTAAAAATCAGACCCTAGATTCTGGGAGAGCCGGAGGGTGATAGGAAACAGAGTCCTTGCCCTTATAGAGATAGCACAACAAACAGCCCCATTGAGATACAACACAGAAGCAGCAGTTTAAAAAACAAAACAAAACACCTGGGGTATATAGAAGGGAGATTTGTTTACTAACCTCAGATAACTTGTGCTGGAGGGCCAGAGATCTTCGGGAGACTTTTTCAAGAATTAAAGAGCTGGCAGGTGGTGTTTCCCTGCTCTACCCCCCTCCCTAGATACATGGACACCTGTGAAAACCAGCAGAGCATGAACACTCCACCTAGCTTGCTAACTGTGAACTCTACCATGACATTCTTCTGTGGACACATTCTCTCTATCCCAGTCTTGGCAGGAGTACATCCAAAGTGGCACCGCAAGCATAGGAGTATGAAAGCAGCCACAACAGGGATCAGCACTACCTTAAAGTGGATCCAGCTTGAGGGAGAGTAGAAGAAAACCACTGTTCAACTGTGGCCCCAGTAGTAGGCTGGGGTAGATTTCTGGCTTGACTTCAGGCCCATCCTACCAACAAAAGATTTCAAGGAATAATACAGGGAGAGTTCCCCTGCAGTTCAGTGCTACTACATCTCTGGCAAATGCCTAGACTGACCAAGGCAGGCCCAGACAGGCCCACTAATGCCAGGACCGAACCCTTCCCACAATAGGCAAAGAAAACCATGGCAGATGACTGGACTGAAGGCAAACATGACTCAGTCACAATAGTAGGGTACATGCAACATGCATAAGAGACACTGCTGAAGCACCAGGATCTGATGAAGAGGGGACAGTGCACCGCAGGTCACTACAGGACCACTTCTTCATAAAGCAACTACTTTCAAAAGCAAGAGGACATAGTTGACTTTCCTAACACATAGAAACAGAGAGTTAGAAAATGTGGAAACAGAGGAAGATATTCCAGTGAAAGAATAAGACAAAATCACAGTGAGAGAGCTCAATGAAACAGAGGTAAGTAATATGCCCCATAGAGAATTTAAAGTAGTGGTAATAAAGATATTCACAGAACTTGAGAAAAAGTGGAGGACGTCAGTGGAGACCTTCAACAATGGGACAGAAAACATAAAAAAAGAAGCAATCAGAGATAAAGAACTCAGTAACTGAAACTAAAAATACACTAGAAGGAATAAATAGTAGAATCAAGGAGCAAAGTAATCTAGAAGACAGAGTAATGGAAAGCAACCAAGCTGAACAACAAAAAGGAAAAAGAATAGTAAGAAATGAGAATAGATTAAGGGAACTCAGTGACCAACAAATGTAATAACATTTGCATTATAGGGATCACAGAAGGAGCAGGCAAAGGGGACAGAAGATATATTTAAAGAAATAATAGCTGAAAAATTCCTGAATCTGGGAAAGGAAACAGATATCAAGATCCATTCAGGAGGCAAGAGAGTGCCCAACAAAATCAAGGGAGGTTGAAGGAGGTTCATATCAAGACATACTATACTTAAAATGGCAAAAAGTAGTGATAAAGAGAGAATTTTTAAAGCAGCAAGAGAAAAGAAAACAGTTTCATAAAAGGGAAACTTAATGACACTGTCAGCTGATTTTTCCAGAGAAACTTTGCAGAGCAGAAGGGAGTGGCTTGATGTAGTCTATGTGCTGAAAGGAAAAAAAAAAATGTTCAATCAAGAATACTCTATCTAGCAAAGCTATCATTCAGAAGACAAGGAGAGATAAAGAGTTTCCTGTATCAAAAAAAGAAAAAAAAAAGTTAAAGGAATTCATCACTAAATCAATCTCACAAAAATTGGTAAAGGGGACTTAGTGGAAAAGAAAGATCATAGTGAGGGTAGGAAAAGTAGGAAGCACAAAAGAGTAAAATCAAGTATATTTATAAAAATCAATCCAGGGATTCACAAAATAAAAAGGTGTAAATTATGTTGCCATATACCTAAAAGGTGAGTGTGAGAGGAGTAAAAATTTAGTGCTTTTAGAATGAGTTCAAACTTAAGTGACCATTAACCTAATGTAGACTGCTAAACACATAAGATGTTGTATATAAACCTAATGGTAATCACAAATCAAAAACTGGTAATAGATATGCAAAAAATAAAGAGAAAGGAATCCAAGTATATCACTAAAGAGGGCCAGCAAACCATGAGGGAGGAAAGCAAGAAGAGAAAGGAAAGAAAAGAACTACATAAACAACCACAAAACAAACAGCAAAATGGCAATAACCATATACCTAGCAATAATTACTTTGAATGTAAGTGGACTAAACACTCAAATTAAAGGACATAAGGTAATAGAATGGATAAAAAAATCAAGACCCATCTATATGCTACCTATAAGAGATTCATTTCAGATGATACAGGCACATTGAAATCGAAGGAATGGAAAAACATTTATGAAAATGGAAATTAAAAGAAAGCCAAGATGGTAATCCTTACATTGAACAAAATAGACTTTAAAACAAAGACTACAACAAGAGAAAAGAAGGATACTAGATAATCATAAGGTAACAATCCAACAAGAAGATAAAACAATTATAAATATTTATGCACCCAACCTGGGAATAGCCAAATACATGAAGCATCTAATAACAAACAGAAAGAAGATAACTGATAGTAATACAACAATAATAAGGGATTTTAAAACCCCACTTACATCAATGGCTAGATCATCCGAACCGAAAATCAACAAGAGTGGCTTTGAAAGATACATTGAACCAAATGGATAGAACAGGTATGTTCAGAACATTGCATCCTAAAACAGAAGAATACATTTTCTTTTTAAGTAGACATGACACATTCTCCAGAATAGATCCAATACCACAGAAATAAGGGATTATACGAGAATAATGTGAAAAGTTAGGCAAACAAATTAGACAACTAGAAGAAATGGTTCAATTAATAGAAACCTGTTAGTTCCCAAAATTAACTCAGGAAGGAAGAGAAAAATTTGAACAGACTGATTATCAGCAATAAAAGTGGATCAAAAATTTTAAAAACTCCCAACAATCAAAAGTCCAGGGCCAGATTGCTTCACAGGTGAATCCTACCAAACACTTAAAGAGTTAATACTTATTCTTCTCAAACAGTTCCAAAAAATAGAAGAAGGAGAGCTTCCAAATTCACTCTTTTAGGCCAGCATTACCCTGGTACCAAAACCAGATAAACACACTACAAAGATACAGAACTACAGGCCAAAAGCTCTGCTGTGCATAGATGCAAAAATCCTCAACGAATATTAACATACAAGATCCAACAATGCACTAAAAAAATTATTCACCACAATCAAGTGAGATTTATATCTGGGATGCAAGGGTGGTCCAATATTCACAAGTCAATTGCTGTGACACATCACGTTAATGAAAGAAAGGACAAAAGCCATATATGATCATTTCAGTATATATAGAAAAAACATTTGACAAAGCACAACTTCCGTTTATGATTAAAAAAAAAAACTCAACAAATTAGGTTTAGAGAAACACCTCAGTATAATAAAGGCCATACATGAAAAACCCACAGCAAACGTCATACTCAATGGAGAAGAGAATGACATCTTGCCATTTACAACACCACAATGGATCTAGAAGGTGTAATGCTAATTGAAATGAGTCAGAGAAAGACAAATAACATATGATTACACTCATATGCGGAACTTAAGAAACAAAACAAAGAAAAGAGAAAAACAAACAACTCTTAAACATAGAGAACAAACTGGTGGTTACCAGAGGGGAGATCAGTGGGGGGTGCGGGGTGCAGGGGTGAAATAGGTGAAGGGGATTAAGAGCACACTTATAAGTTCTGAGTAATGTACTGAATTAGTGAATTACTATATTGCATACCTGAAACTAATATAACAGTGTAAAACCTTTTGTACAGTGTCTGGAACATAATAAGCTCTTACTAAATTGAATCTCTTATTATTAAGAACAAAAAATTGAAAATGGATAGAGATACGTTTAATGATTGGTGTTATGGCAAATAAACTGGTGTCCAGTTAAGATCGTGATTTTTGCTGTCATGCCAAATGAAAAAAATGTCTGGCATTGTAAAAAGAGCTTAAAAAAACACTTTCCTTTTGCCACACATGGTACATGACAGAACTTTCCACAACTCATGCCTTTTGTGTAATACACTTAGATATTATTGGATATGCTTATGCTTACACTCCAATCACAACTCTAATGAAGTTTTTCATGCTTTTTCTGTAGCTTGATTCTAAATGTCCTAAACCAATAATTTTATTAGCAGAAAATGGATTTTTTTGTCTTATGTTTTTCATCAGTTATCTTAAAATTTTAATTCTTGTCCATTTGTGTTCAGGAAAATTCCCACAGTATTAACTCCCAAATGTTTAAAATGTTTATTTCATCATATTTCTAGTGCCCGGGTCCTTTATCTTCTCTAATTCTCTATTTTTCTTACCACTCTGTTATTCTTATGAGCCTGAAAGCTTTCTAGCTTTCTCTGAAGGTACAGACACCCTATTTAAAAAAGACTTTCCATGACTTCTTTGCTTTCTCCGGATCTAGCCTTCTCTCATGCACTTGGTCTTATTCTGCTGAGCTCCAGGCTTTTCTCTATTTACAAGTGAGCCTTCATTATTTGTTCATCACTACATAATGTGGCACCTAAGAAACAGACTGGGTACATAGTTCATATGGGCAAACTGTGTCACTTGGCACACTTGGCTTGGAGCTGAGTGTGCAAGAATTTTGTACCTAGTGTGGGGGGGAACTGAAACATTTGAACATGGAGAGTTCTCTAGTTTTCACCACCCACACTATCCACTATAGTTCTCACCATGCAGTTCATTCAGTTTCTTCAGAGAACAGTACATGTGTGCCCATGTGCATCCGTGAGTGAGTGTGTGTGTGTGTGTGTGTGTGTATTTAAACATTTACTTTATTTATTTATTTGGCAGACAGAGATCACAAGTCAGCGAGAGGCAGGCAGAGAGAGAGGAGGAAACAGGCTTCCCGCCAAGGAGAGAGCCCGATGTGGGGCTCGGTCCTAGGACCCTGAGATCATGACCTGAGCGGAAGGCAGAGGCTTAACCCACTGAGCCACCCAGGCGCCCCGTGTGTGTGTGTGTGTGTGTGTGTGTGTGTGTGTGTGTGTGTATTTAAAAGAGAGACAAAGACATAGATAAATAGTGGAAGTAGATAAAGGTAGACTGGCTGCTAGATTCTGCACGCAAGGTGAGGTGTGGGGAAACTTCTTATTCACAAACTGAGAGTTTCTCCAGTTTTCAGCCAGTTTTCACGACCACTCTCTGTATTGCTCAGTGTTTTGAGTCTGGGACTCTTTGCATTTCTTCTGGTCAGTTGTCATCTGAGAGCCCACTTCTGTCTGCTCTCTGTTTTCCAGTTATGTGGTGAAGTTTCTCATCTGCAAATGAACACCCCTATCATTCTCTTCATTGCTATCAAGTAAATTGTTTCCATTCCTTCTCTAAATTTTAGGAACTGCCATGTAAGGGTAGGTACGAATACTTTCCATTTGACCTGGAAACCCCGATTAGCATTTTTAAGATTGAGGAAGGTCTTCACTGTTCATTTTCTCATAATCAGTGTATAAAGAAAAAATACCTCTTTCCCACACCTTCTAAATTAGGAGGTATCTTTGAAATCATCAGCCAATATAAAGGTTAAAATAATGGTATCTTATTAATAACCTATAAATCATGAAATCTGTTTTGTCCTCCAAATGCATCAAGATGATTTTAAGATCATTTCAGAACTATAAAACTCCATCAAACTTACTCTGAACTGGTTCTGTAATCTAATCAAGCATGAATATATACTGCAGAGTCCAAGGGACGGAACCAGCATATTTCAAATGCTGAACTCTGACCTTTATTTCTCTTCTGTGGACCCAAATAGAACTGCATATCAAGGATTCAAGAAATAAAACACCTGAAGTTACTAGTTAGTAGTTTTAATTTATATGATGTAATCTAGATATTATTTTTTTTCTTAAGCTAGTAGCAATACAATTACAAAAGCCTTGGTGTTTCTGTGTTAGCTTCCAAGTTTCAGTAAGTTGGATTTCAGGAAAAGTGATTTTTCTATTTACACATGGAATAAATATACTCATGATTTTGGAAAATGGGTTTACTATAACATAAATGTTTTATTTTTCTTCTAGCGTTTATAACCACAAAATTTATATCTAAGCTTCAACTTCTTTTTTTCAAACTTTGGCTTTTTTCCCAAGTTTCAACTATTCACCTTAGTCTCTAGCACAAGAAAATGCAAGATCCAGAAAATAGGTCTATTTCAAAGTTAGAAGAATGTTTGTATCTCAGACCCTTTGGAGGGTTTAGAAATTCTTCTTCCTTTTAGTGGTGATTATGATTTACACATAAATAGGTATAAATATTATATATAATGTAAGTATTTTAAATTTGCAAAATTTTATTTAAGTCTATGATCTTATTATACTCTATATTTTTCTGGTGGTACTGTGTCAGTTTGGAAATATATGTTTATTGTAAATATTTCTTGCTATGAAATTTATAGAACAAGAAATCTTTATTCACTAATACTATGTAATTAATTGAAAAAATTGTTAGTTTTGATAGTAAGGTTATGGATTAGCCCCATTTTTTATTAAAACCAACTGACAAAAATATTTTCAATATATATTGGAAACTTTTTCAGACAGAGCAGTAGGATGGATATATATATATATATATATGTATATGTATCTATATCATTTTATTACATATATACATATATATCATTTTATTACATTATAGATAATGTAATAAAATGATGTCTTTAGACAAGTTTTGAAATGTAGACATACCTTTGCTGGAAAATTACATGACTAAATGGCCAAATGATTTAAAAAGTTGTTTGCTTGCTTTCTTTTTGTTAGTAGTTTTCTTCCACTAGTATGGCACCCAAATCTACTTTTAATAGGTTTGATAGCATGTATTATAAGTTTTCTTCAACTGGTCTGCTTCTTGGTATGATTTGCTCATTTCATTTCCTATTGTTTTATCTCATTTTGCATGAATTATTTTAGGTGACCTTTCATTTGTGCATTTATTTCAAGGCACCTCAAGTGTATTTTTGAGGTATTCATGGAATAGATTGATGGATAATAGATAGATAGATGATGGATAATAGTCTTCCTCCGTAAAGAATATAGGTCCCCAAATAGGTGTCATTATTTAGTCTCTTTCATTATGTACTGATTGCCTGTTATCACAAAATGGAATGTTACCCATGCATTTTCTGACAGAATAGGAAATTGTGTTTTTATCTGTTTGAAAATTTTACCTTGAACATTTTGTCCTACATGACAGCTTTAAAATAATGTTGCTTTTCAGACTGTATTGCCTGCAGCTGCTCTTCGGGGATCTTTTTTTCTCTCTCTTTCTATCTCCCTTTCTCTCTGAGCGCAGCCCTCATTTTTGTACCTTTATTGCACACATGGAAGACTATACTTTCAGGGATCATTTCTGTAGTTTGTTATTGAACACATGGATTGAGAAGCAACTGGCTGCTTTTTCAGAAACTGTTCTTGGCAACTAATTAGAGTTACAGGTAGAGACAAACAGAAAATCAAAAGGTTACCCTTTTATTTACATTACACTGATCATTTGCTTTTTGGCCATTTTTGTACATTTTTCAATATGTGGATACAGGAGATGGTGACAAGTCACTTACTAATCAGGAGATATCCGTGAAATGCATGCGGTTCTGGTGTGGTTGTCTTCAGGTATTTGCTCTTTTATCTTCTCCACAGCTTGCTGAAGGTGAATCTTAACCAGGATAAATTCAGCTTACTGGATGAAGGACATTTCTTTTTGTCAAAGGAGATTAAAGCTATTCAGTTCAAACACCTGCTGTGCATACCTATCAATATACTTCCCGTTCCATTTTCCCTGCTAATCTGTTGCTTCTAGTGCCATTAGCATAGCTAATCATTGGTTCACTTTTTGGAATTATTATATCATCACTGCAAATCTCAGAGGACAAGGACTGAAATATGTCAGATAGTATCCTAAGATGGCAGATGGGATTATAAAAATTACAGACATAGAATGTAAAACTCATTTATACATAATAGTGATCTCGTTGATAATTTTTGAACTTGATAAAATTCAGTCACATCATCATAAGTTAGATGAGTGCATTTTTAGCATTTTTCATAACTGCTTAACAATATTACATAGGTAATGAAAATGGACTAATACATACCTGAACACTCTCATGGTTGTGTAATTTTAATTTGATTATTTCTAAAGAGTTTTATTTAAGAGAAATTTTCTTTTTTTTTAAGATTTTATTTATTTATTTAACAGAGAGAGAGATCACAAGTAGGCAGAGAGGCAGGTAGAGAGAGGGGGAAGCAGGCTCCCTGCTAAGCAGAGAGCCCAATGTGGGGCTCTATCCCAGGACCCTGGGATCATGACCTGAGCTGAAGGCAGAGGCTTAACCCACTGAGCCACCCAGGCACCCACAAGAGAAATTTTCTTATAAAGGTTAGGTCTCAACAAAATGTGCTTCAAAGGGACTGCTTTCCTCTAATTTGCTCTAGGGCTTCAGGATATAGTAAGTAATAAGCAAGGTTTTTTTTGTCTTTTTTTTTTTTTTTAAGATTTTGTTTATTTATTTGACAGAGATCACAAGTAGGCAGAGAGACAGGTAGACAGAGAGAGGAGGAAACATTCTCCCTGCCAAGCAGAGAGCCCAATGCAAGACTCGATCCCAGGACCCTGAGGTCATGACCTGACCCGAAGGCAGAGGCTTAATCCACTGAGCCACCTTGCAGGCGCCTGCAAGGTTTGTTTTTAATAAATGGTTAGTTCTCATCAAAATTACCATTCTTTTGAGAAAAAAAAGTGTGTATTTGCACATAGGGAGACAATAATGTAAAATAATTTCCTCCGCATAGCATTACTTCTGCTGTTGTAAGCCTGCAGATATTGTTCAGAAGGTATAATAAGCCAATTGTTTTATCAAGCACAGTAGTAAATTTAAACCATAAGTCTTTCCCAATTTTGCTAATATGGACAAAAACCTAAGCATATATTTCTCCATGTAGCTTCAACATCTATTTTATTCTTGAAATCATAACTTTCACATGATGCTTGGCATATTCTGAGGAAAGTTGCATAAAATAGTATATGAAATTAGTAATAAACATCTATTATTATATTAAATTTAATAGGCAGATCTCACTAGCTGTTCGATTTATTATGATTGTGGAATTTAGTGTCTTAAGCAACCATTTATTATGCTCACACATTTGGCTGTAAGACATTCAGTCAGGGCCTGTGGGGATGGCTTGCCTCTGCTCCATGATGTCTGGGCTCTCAGCTAGAAGTCTCAAAGGCTAGAAAACAGGGTACCTGATAGCTCCCTCACACACAAGTCTGGCAGTTAATTCAGGCTACTGGCTGAGACCTTAGCTGGTGTTGCTGTCAATCAGAATCCCTTTAAGAAGCTTCACTGAGTGTCCTGGACTTGTTCACAGCACTGTGGATTAGTCTAAGGAAGAACATCATCTAAAGATTGAGGAGCCCGGTAAAAGTCATGCAACAGATGAACTAGCCCAGAGTTCCCAAAACACCAAATCTGTCCCATTCTCCTTGTCAAGGCAATCATCGCCTGCCTACTTTCAAGGGAGGGGATGGGAAGGAAGGTTGACAGGTGAATAGCAAGTCTCTGGAAGACCCTGGGATATTTTTGCTTTCCTGACTTTTTTTTCCCCACTGGTTTCTGTCATTGGTAATTTCCTACATATAGTAGTTGCTGATGTAGGAAAGACATTAAGTTTTGAAGCCACTGGCTGAAAAAGAATTCTTGAACCATCTTTGGTGCAAAAAGGTGGTTTTATTAAAGCACAAGGACAGGACCTATGTGCAGGAAGAGCTGCACCTGGGTCATGAGGAGTGCCCCATTATATACTTTCAAGTTGGGAGGGGGTTAGGGATGGCGTAAGTCTCTAAGGAATTTGGAAGCAAGGTTTCCAGGTCCTTGAAAGGGCTAGCTATCGTTGGAAAAAGGTCATTTATTACTGTCTAATAAAACCTTAGTCATGAGACCCTTCAGATGTCTATCAGTGGGCCATATGCTTGGGGGATGATTGCCAACATGTATCTTGGGGGGTTTAGAGATAAAGGAATTTTCCAAAGGAATTTTTTTTTAAAGATTTTATTTATTCGACAGAGAGAGATCACAAGTAGGCAGAGAGGCAGAGAGAGAGAGAGAGAGAGAGAGGAGGAAGCAGGCTCCCCGCAGAGCAGAGAACCCAACATGGGGCTCGATCCCAGGACCCTGGGATCATGACCCGAGCCGAAGGCAGAGGCTTTAACCCACTGAGCCACCCAGGCGCCCCCAAAGGAATTTTATATGTTAAAGTAGACTTACAGGATCCTGAAGGGGGGCAGGTCAGACTAGGATTACCATTTGCCCTTAGCAAAGTGTTAACACCTAACATTGAGGCAGTTGCATTCCTAGAGGAATATCATCGTGCCTGTTTCAAGGACTTATTGATGGCTGTAGGTAGTAAGGAAATTTAACAACTTTTCTTCTGCCTTTGTTTCCCACATCGGTTGCTGTATGGGTTAGCTTAGAAACAGTCAGTGTAATTCTTAACACATAATGGTTGGAAATGTCTTATTTTTATCATATCTTTTCATTGAAAAGAGCTACCAAATTGTTACAAGAGGGTGAATGAAGTAATTGCTCATTTGCTTTGACATGTTACTGTAGAATAATTAACCTAGAACTCAAATTTTAAATTATGTTAAGAAAAGATTGTCTGCAAGGAGGTTAGCAATGGCTTTCCCATGTTGAATATTCCGCAGTGAGAACAGAACAACAGATCACTGAGCATAAATTGATACTTTGTCTAACAACATATTTAAAGTCAAAATTTGCCTTCGCTCCATGGTGTCTGCGGTTGAGCTAGAAGTCTCAAAGGCTAGAATGGAATCTGATCAGAATCAGGGGTTGGATTTTTGGCCTTGTAATAAGGAAAAGAACACAGTGTTGATCAGAATATAAATAATAAATGGAAAAACCCTGAAACTCATTTAATATCATTTTTGTTTGAAGATTGAAAACAGTAAGGTAATTCAAATTATAATTGATTTA